>NC_056747.1:206587770-206592770 GCF_019279795.1 Protopterus annectens | reverse complement strand
CAACGTTTGAAATTTTAATCATGCAGAATAGGCATCTCCGTACAGTGCGGAATGTGAAGATTCCCATCTTTTGCACTGCAGTGCAATCTCGGAGTTGGTATATTTAAATTGCAGGGGGTGTGGGGGGTGCAGGGTACCTTGCCCCCCTGCTAGCAATGTGCAGGTATGTTTTTGTTTTTTGTTTTATTTTTACATGTTCGAAATTTCAAAAGTCGAGCATATTGTCTAGGCCAAATGGGTTTTGGCTTTCTGAAATTTCAATCATGTATAGTAGACCCATATATATATATATATATATATATATATATATATATATATATATCAATATATATATATATATATATTATATATATATATATATATATATATATATATATATATATATATTTACTTTTAAAATGTAGACAGCACATACACAAATGCGCACACCACCAAAACATTTCCGTGAAAAGTGAACAGCCAAATCTTCCGAAACTTGAAAAAACATCGAACGTCGACATTTCCGCCCACTCCACACCTACAAACAAGTGCTAACATGGGTCAAAAAGGGGGTGAGATTTTGCGGTTTGCACTATCAGCATTCAATGTTTTAAGAAGATGCAGTATATATATATATATATATATATATATATATATATATATATATATATAAAACTGAGTGTCAGTATACAGTAGGGGAAAAGGTCACTGCATAAATGTTGCAGTGGAGTAGTGGCAAATTTTGAAATCCATTGCATTGCTCAGTTGTTGTTGTTGTTTGTCTTTCGGCTTTTCTCAGTTAGGGGTCGCCACAGCTTAACTCCGGTCCGCTAATGACTGGCAGTATGTTTTTATGGTGCCGAGTTGCCAGCTCGATGCCCAACCTTCAACGAAGGCATGCCCATTCACGCATGTCTTTTGGAATGCCACTCGACCGCGGGGAGGACATGCAGACCCCACACAGAAGGCACTCCATGCACTCCAGCTGAGAATCGAACGGGAGAACCTCTTGCTGTGAGGCAATAATACTACCGCTGCACCACCGTGGATCATTGCGTTGCTCAGTATCATATTTAAATAGCATAGCATTCTGACTGATTCCACTCTGATCACCTGAAAACAAATCATTACCGACTTAATTAACCTGTTTAATAACTGCTGGCTGCTGCAAGTTCAACTATTACACTTTTATTTTATTTATTTATTTTACATTTGTTTACTGGGAAAGTCCAACTTGGAATGTAGCCAATTTTCAATGGCGGCCCAGGGAGAAACACTCCAGCCACATGCTTTTATAACAATCAATATCAATCAATATGTGTACAGAGTAAAGACATAAGGTTCCGAAAGCATAATAAAAACATGGAGGATCCATGAACAAATTTAATTACTTTTCTAAAAGATGGCACTAAGAGAAGTAAATGCACTACACCTGAATTATCCTGTCTACTGATTAAGATGAAAATAAAGATCTAGCTTTTGGAAAATAATGTAATTAGATACAATCTGTTTCAAGTAGACTCCTGCATGATGCATCTGTACCTATTTCTCCTACCAATGGATAAGATTAAAATGCTGTCTGTTACCACTCAGGCTGAAGATAATTTTTGCAAATAATCACTTGTAATACTTCCGCACTTTTTTCAAATATTCCTGATGTTTTCAGAATAAATGCTGTAACATGCTGTGAAAAATACAACTTCATCAATGAGTTACTGTTATTCATATAACTGTAGAAAAATAGTGGTTGTTGCTGTATAAAGGCACATATTTGAGTGAGAGAGACTACAATAAGAATTTGCAAGGAAACTGTACCATTTGGGACCTGGAAAGGGAATGAAATCCTATTAACATTTTTAAGCAGCATTCAGTGGAAGGCTGAACTTTTGCCATATAAACTAGTTATAGTAGATATTAGGTGAAAGAAGGACTGCTACACTGATTACGTATACAAAACTGTAAGATCAAAAGTGTATGCATTTCTGCATGATAACAGGAAATGTATCTAATTCTGGAGACAGTAGTGAGTTACTTAAAAAGAGTAAGACAGCAGAGATTACAATCAAGCTCTAGGTGCAGTCTGAAACTAATACCTGTGCATGCACAAGTGTGTGTGTGTGTGTGTGTGTGTGTGTGTGTGTGTGTGTGTGTGTGTGTGTGTGTGTGTGTGTGTGTGTGTGCGCGCGCGCACGCGCGTGTGCGTGCCTATGCATATGTGTGTGCGTTGAAGTATGTATTACAGACACAAGTCTAAAGCATCAGCCCCAAATTGTAGCCTATGAAAAGTAATGTCTGGTCTATATAAAATAATCTGATTTGGCCTGCCAGTTTTTGATTTATTAAGAGTAAGCACTGCTCCTTCTCCATTTCATTACTACAAATGATGACTGCAATGTTTTCTACAGTCTCACTGGTTCATCCACAACATGTCGTCACTCACTAAACTAAGAAGTGATTGGCTTCCTGGAGTACATCAGTTGATGTCGATTAATCACTAGTCCCATTGATGTTTGCCCCATTGTATACCAAACTGTAACTCAGTTGAAACAGGAATAAAGATGTTTCCTCAGTTCCTTAGCAATAACTTTATATATATATATATATATATATATATATATATATATATATATATATATATATATGGGTATACTTTCAAAACCCGAATTGCCATAATACCGAACTCCAAAACATCGACACAAAAACATTGAAGTCTCAAAACCCTGAAATCCAACAACACCACATCCCAAAATACTGAAACCAAAAAAAACAGAAATAACCTACAGTTTTTAATTCAGCTACACCCCACGCCCCATGCAAACATAATATACCAACTCCGAGATCACACTATGTTGAGTAAAAGAGAACAGTATAGCGATCGCTAGACAAGATACCAGCATTCTTTAATATCTGCTTCCTACAGCAACACATACCCTGCAATTATAACAAATTATTTTTTGGTTTTCGACTTCAAACTAAAATGAACTTACCCACAGACAACACAACCACGGTACATAAAATTTGTCATATTCCACTATGTACATATTAAAAAGCCTTAAACGGAAACCGCACCAACAAACCACTTGCCGTTACTATGTTTAAACACATTTCAACAAACTGCAATAAATTCTTTTACAATGACTATGATGTCACTATGCCGTTAGTTTACACAGGGTATAGCTTTACCTTTCTACGTTTCAATATTTTATCATTCAGTGTTGTTGAATTTCAGGGTTTTGAGACTTGGGTATTTTTGTCTCGATGTTATGAGGTTCAGTATTATGGCAATTCAGGTTTTGAAAGTAGACCCATATATATATATATATATATATATATATATATATATATATATATATATATATATATATATATGTGTGTGTGTGTATTTATACACACAGAGAAATGATAAATGTGGAATTCTTGATTGTGCACAAAATTTGACTAAGATGTGTGAATTTCCAGTGTCAAACTCAAGTGGAATAAAACCTGCTTGAAGAAACATAAAACCATGCTACCAGAGAGCTATTTCTTTTTCAGAGTGCTCTCCTGGTGAGAAGTGCACCCCTCTTCTAGAACTGGGCTTCTTCTTCTACTTGTTAAGGTGCTGCTTTTTTTAAAAGTTGCGTTACCATTTTGCTGCCATCCTGTCTACATCCTCTTTTTTGGACATATGACCAAGTAAGAATAAATGTAATTATCTATGCCTCTGTGCTCCCCATACTATGCAAAAAATGTTTTGGTTGAGTTGGTTAATCAATTGTTTTGCAATAAACAAGATACTTTGATGTAAATAAGGCTATCCCAGTAGAGCAAAGCAAATCTATAATATAGCCTCTCCTTGTAACATGTAATGTAATGGATTGGATTCATGGACTTTGGCAGGTGCATGCTGTGTGCACCAGCCTACCTTAAAAATAATGGGTGACATTCATGCATGAATAGTAGTATTTATTAATTAATTAATTTATTTATTTGGTGGTGCTGCAGTAGCGTTGTCGCCTCACAGTAAGATGTTGTCCTGTTCAATTCTCAGCTAGAACGTCTTCTGTGTGGAGACATGCGTGAATGGGCGTACCTTCATTGAAGGTTGTGTGCCAGGGCTGGCAACTCGGCACATAAAAATCTACTGCCAATCATTGGCGGACTGGAGTTCCGCTGTGGCGAAGACACAACAACAACATAAACTTCTGTGATGGCAGTGCCTATTGATTCACACATAATTAGGAAAAGGATGACGTGACTACATTATGTAACTATACGTGTATGTGTATGTGTGCTTACACATGTGACTCCAGATCCACTGAACAGCAAAGAACGGGACAGTGATGAATGGTTCTATAAGAACCATGTTAAAGTCGATTCCTGAGATTCTTTGCAACAGGAGTTGAGTAGTTGATTTCCCTCGATCTGTGGTTGGTTGCACTGCTGGCACGACAAAGTTACATAAGTGTGTCCACGTGCACGTATGAATTCAATTAAACACGCTGGTGTGGGAGTGCTAATCATTTATTTTAGCTCTCAAAAATCATCAACACTAGAAGGAACAAAGCAATTTACAACAATCGAACTAGGCTTCTAATTATATGAATCTGTGTAATTCAAAAACACTGATATAACTGATATGCAAACCACTAGATTGTCTAGATGTGTTTTGCCTGTCATCAGAAACAAGTTTAAATAAACTCATATATTTTAGTTCATTATGTGGAATGCATGAATTAAACATAATATATAAATAAAATGGAGCTAATCTTAACTTTGTCCATGAATTTCTTTACCATACTCCATGGGTAGCTAGAAAGAATGGATCAAGCTGGCTACACTGATTATAATATTGTTACCCTATGTAGTTAGCATTTATTTGCAATAGATAGGATGTAGTGCCCCATTAAGTGCCCCATGCTTCCGTTCAGCACTTATGGCATTGGTTTTCAAATACCACCAACTTGACTTTGCAACAGATATCCATACTAATGGCTAAAATGCAGGCTTGAAATTATTAACAAAGAGGTGCCTGTGAAATT
>NC_056747.1:206552770-206582770 GCF_019279795.1 Protopterus annectens | reverse complement strand
AAAATGTGATAAGAATGTTCTTGTATATATATATATATATATATATATATATATATATATATATATATATATATATATCGTATACACTTAGTGTAGGCTTTATTGAATCTGCCCCATTGTTTTTTTAATCATTATTTTTACCTTCAAAATTGGACTTCTGCATGAAGGACTTGTGATAATAGCAATGCTAATCCTATCATAAATATGTGGGATGCTGAATTAGCAGATACTTAGCATTCAGTAGTAAGATACTATGTGAGGTTTATACCGAGGAAAATTTGCAATTGCATCAGCTAAAACTGTAATTACATTTTTTTTAGAAAATTTTATTTAAAATTGTCCTGTGTCATGCATAATAAACCATAGAAATTCTTCTCTGATGAAGATTTACATGACGAAAAATTAAAGTAATTCTTCAATTTATTTCTACACTTCACAAGTTGAAGAGATTTATGACAAGGAAAACCATTTCCTTAACTCTTTGTTATCTTCAGACAAATACTTGGCAGGAAATCTGAGATGCTGTATCACCCGGAAGAGCATATTTGTCTAAAAAGGAAAGTGTCCTTGACTCCTGAGATTAATGTATTAATCCACAAGTTAAAGTAACTCTTTTTCTTCAAATAGCATTCTTACAAATTGCAAACTAGGTTGTACACATAGTTTAGTATATGCTATGCAGTGAAATACTACATTTGAAAACTAAAAAAAAAAAACTTTTAAACAAATCCCATTCCCTCATCCTGTTTCTGCATGTCTCCTGCATCCATGAGCAGTGATCCCTGACAGCAAAGCAGTTGTTTTTCATTTAATCCCTTCCTCTGTTTTTCCTTTATTCCCATTTTTTTGCTGTTGTTGTTTTTATTTCCGGTATTTTTTAAATGCAGCCCATTAAAATGTTGTTGTAGTGTTCCCCCAGCCTGCCACTGCTCTGCATTCCTCCAAACACACGTTAACGGCTATATATTGCTGTAACCAATCAAACGTTTGCATTTCAGTGGAATATGTAAATATTGCTATGTAGGCGGAGCACAGCACGGGTTTATGCCTCTAAGTAGGTCTGTTCACTTCTCTAAAAAGTCAGTATCTTGTTATGTCTTGTCTTATTATTATCATCCAAACCAAAGGGTAAGCAGGTCACACAAACAAACCTTTCAGTAAAAACAGCAAGAAAAGCCCTGCCAAGCTAGATTTTTCACTGTGTGATACCTTAAACCTCTTGCAATAGAGGCCTGTGGTATATAAGCAAATGACCCCTTAAGGACATTGAATGTTTCAGCTGCATGGCTTCTGACTGTCCATGACATTCTTTACTTTCTAAGTTTTTATGGTAATATTCAGGCCAGTAAGCCAAACTCCCCACTAGCTGTGGACATGCATATTCTCAGCACTGTTGAGTTTTTGCAAATATAATAAATGGAATGCTCTACTCCATCTACAACCTGAACCAAGATTGCACTTATGATTACCTCACAGACATCTGTATGTACAAAGAATTGCTTATATTCTGGGACTATTAGCATCAGTTCTGAATACACCATCATTTTTAGTTGCCTAGAGGCTTTTTCTTTTTTCCACTCTCTCCTTAACTTACAAGGGAATCTTAACCTTGGTCAAGTCCCATAATTAAATGAGAAAAAAATGCTATCAAACTTGGGAAGAAATGTATGATAATAGCTAGTTAGGCCCAAGTAAGTCTCAACCTGTTTTTTATTGGATGGTAAGGCCAGTTTTTACTGCTCCAAATTCTTTAGCCTGTGATTTCACCACCCCTCTGCCTGTTACACAAACTAAATTGTGGGCTTCTGCCATACCAAACTTACACTTAGATAGGGTTAGTAGTTGAACTGGCTTCTAGGTAATTTAAAATGACAAACTTTAGGTAGATGGCTTTCCAAATCCTCAGGGAAAATTTCATCATCCAAGTAGGCTCTGGTATAAATGGTATGGGGTCTAAGAATTTTATCCATCGGCCTCTAAAAGGTTGCATGCACACTGTGAAGACCAAAAGACAGACTTTCTTTATTGGAAGCCTTTCACTTCTTGTTTCTGAGACATGACAGTGTCTCCCCTATTCTGACTTCAGGACACATCACAGGAGTTTTTAAAACCTCCAACAAATGTACTTACTACAGAAACTTCAATTTCTCTCCAAGGTTTCAAAACATTTATATGGTACAAGTGTTGCATCGTCCTTTTTTTCTGGTTGTCTCCCCTCCTAATTTACTTCACTTCCTGTCTCTATAATTACAAAAGGTCAATGCCACTTTGCAAGGAACTTGTTTTCAGCAGGAGTACTAACTATATAAGTACTTTGACAGTAACTCTCTAAGAAAAGCATTTTTGGTATTTGCTCTGTGTTGTGTTTCCTGTACATTATCCTTATGTTCTCTTTACTGTAGGCATTATAGATTTTAACCTGTCCTAGAAAGATTTAAAGTGAGTGCTTCCCTCTACTTTCTTTTAATATATATATATATATATATATATATATGTATATATATATATATATATATATATATATGTGTGTGTGTGTGTGTGTGCGTGTGTGTGTGTGTGTGTGTGTGTGTGTGTGTGTGTGTGTGTGTGTGTGCGTGTGTGTGTGTGTGTGTGTGTGTGTGTGTGTGCGTGTGTGTGTGTGTGTGTGTGTGTGTGTGTGTGTGTGTGCGTGTGTGTGTGTGTGTGTGTGTGTGTGTGTGTGTGTGTGTGTGTGTGTGTGTGTGTGTGTGTGTGTGTGTGTGTGTAGAAAGCCCTACAGATATCTGCCATATAGCAATTCAGTTGGTTCAAATCCCGCTTCCATCTGAAGCTTGGGGTATCTCTCTTGCAGGAAAGATAAGTAGATAAGTAGGAGTAATTGGTCCCATTTTTCCCCATCTAGTTCTATAGCCTTTCGTAACATAGACTTGTTTTGTTAAAGCATTCAGTTAGAGCACCTTTTTTTGAGGGTGGAAAACAAATGCCCTTAGCTATCTAACTTTAAAAAAATTGACAAAGTTCATGTATCACTCTGGACATGAATAATGTGCCTTGGTCAGCAAACATTCTTGGGGGTCATTATCTTAGAAAAATACAGTACAAGTTTTTTTTTTTTTTGCTGTGGCCTTTGAACTGACTCTTCACTAGGGTAATACTTCAGCAAATCTTGTTGCATAATCAGCAATTATCAGGATATATAGATGGCCATTACTCAGATTTACAAGTGGCCCCACAATTTTTATTGCTATAAATTTAAAATAGACATCCACAATGGACAAGAATATCAAAGTCTCTTAAATCCCGGATTATGTGCAGACAGTCTGGCTGCATAAAAGTTCTCCAAGCTCACTTTCTTCACCATTCAGATTCAAAATAAATAAATACAACATCTGATTTAAACGGTCTATAATAGATAAATTTCAGTCTGCAAAAACTTTATTCAAAATAACACACTATTAAATATCTCCTTGGCATAACTCCTTCATGTTTATAGTGACATTGTTAAAAAGAAGGAACTATATACCCCCAAATATTCAAAATCCACCAACAGAAACAATCATGGGAATTATGTCATAAACACTAGATCAAATATTTATACAGTTCATTATTTAAACGTCAGGTTGTAACTTATTAGGTATACAGATGTGCGTAGCTTCCACATATAATAAATACATTGTTTTATGTAAAACAAATTTGCACTTGGTTATACAAATTCTATAAAAAAGTAACTCAAGGGGTTCAGAAACATGACACTCTTGAAAATGTGCTCATGGACTAGCAGCAGAAATATCTTTAATGTGTTCCAAAATCATTTTAATTGCTTTGGTGGTTTGTCCTACGTAATATTTAGGACATGGACATTTTAAACTCTATATATCACCTACACAATAACAATCAAAATAATGTGAAACTTTCTCCCTTTGATTATTAATATTACGCTTCCCTGTATGATCCCCAAAAATACAGCCTGTACACTGAGCTGAACCAGAATAATTCAAATCCTTTGGAAACATTCATGAACGGACCTGCTGCTCCATTAAGGAAGCTGAGTTTCTATAAGTAAGCTTTGGCACTTCTTTAAAAAGCATGTCCAAAGTCTCATTATTTAAAATAATATGCCAATGTTTCCATATAATACATAAAAGTCCTTCCACACATGGTGAATATCTAGAAATAAAACAGCCATCATCTCTCATATCAGAGGAATATGCTGTAATATTAGGATGCATATTCTTCCTAAATCTCTGGGTGTGCTTTTTACTCAAAAATATAGAAAGACAGATTGAGTCATATTCTCCTACACTTAGGCACTGCCATATATCAATGGCTGACAAACCAAAATCTTGATCTTTAGTGCACAGTCTGTTTGACTTAATGAATTCACTATAGGACAATGTTTTAGCAAATGGGAGGAGAAGCTCTAATGGCAGATAAAAACAATATTAATAGTAGGTTTCCAATATGCCTTAGTCAAAACTTGACTAACTTTAGAATAAATTAGTAAATCCATATGGGCACTAGCTGAAAAAAAATACCAGAAGTAGGTTTCCAATACATCATAGGCAACATTTGATTATCTTTGTATAAATAAATAGAGCTGAATATTCAATGCAATACAATCCCATTGTATATTAGCTGTCAATTTAATGGCAAATGTATTAGTCTGTATCCTCTCAAGCAAATTTTTCAGATTCATATCTTTAAACTTTAACAAGAAAAACAAATCAGCAATGTATTGAACTTTAATAAATTGCCTATTTTTTATAAAACCAATCAGAATAAATTGCACTTTAACTACTGTTCTCCCAAAAAAAAAACATAAAAATGTTAACATAACTAACATAACATAACTAGGGTTATAAACTACATCCCGTTATCATTCCTCTAAGTAGCAAAAATATATCTCCATTAATATAAAAAAAATGAGTCTAAGAAAATTAATTCATAGAAAAGATGGTCTCTTAAGCCAGAAAATCACAAAAAAAAAATAAAACATTTTCCAACTTCCATTGATGAGAGAAGCTGTATATATAGATTCACTACATCCACAGTCATGAAAAGAAAATCTTCCTCCCAGACTATTTGTTGAAATATCTGTGTCAGCTGATAATTATCCCATAAATAAAAACATAAGACTCCAACATATGGTCGTAAACACAGATCAGTAGCAGATCCCTGTCTCTCTATTGGTTCCCCATTTTAAGAGCAATAGGTCTGTCAGGGAGAGAAACAAGATTCTTATGTGCCCTCAGCAAACAATGCAAAAAGAGTGTCCTAGGATTTTTAACACCAATTTAGTCATATGATGGTTTAACAAAGACTTTTCTATGTCCTTTATAATACCAGTCCAAAACATATTGCTAAAATTCTAGCTTTTGTCTTATGCATTCCTAAATGAACACCTAAAATGTGGCCACGCACTTCCTAAGGACTAGCTCTGTATCTCATCTTTCTCTTCAGTTACCCAGAACAGCAGGTTATTTTTTTATGTTTAGAGTAGAAAGATGCAGTGGGGCTCTTCTGTTCTTTTATTTCTCATTTAATTGTCTCTAAGTTCCCTATAGATCTCCTTAGTGTATTGTCTTACCACTGACGTGTCTTGAAAGTGACATGGTTAGAAGTCAATCAGCTCATTATTTTTAGCAGTATTCTAACAAGGCATGGAGGTCATGGCCACTTCTCCTACAAACACAGATATAGGCTTTTCCCATTTAACACTCACCACAGGCCCCAGTGGTGCAGCGGTTAGCGTTGTCATCTCACAGTAAGAGGCTCTCTGGTTTGATTCTCGGCTGGAGTGCCTTCTGTGTGGAGTCTGCATGTCCCCCCTTGTGGTCGACTGAACATTAAAAGACATGCAGGTAGGTGCGTTAGTGTGTGTGTGCCAACTCTGAAGGTTGGGGGGCACTGGGCTGGCAACTCGACACTGTAAAAATTCAATGCCAATCATAAGTGGACTGGTGATCCACTGTGGTGACCCCTAACCAGGAAAATCTGAAAGAAGACTGACCATTTAATACTCACCTGTAAAAAGCAACATCTGAAAACAATTTTCTTCCATTAGACATGCTACCAGTTTGAATTTATTTCATTTCTTGTACAAAAGGGAGAAGCTTACGATTCTACTCAGGTTCATCTTTTCCTTTTTCTAGAGAATGAGACTCATTTACCTCTTCCTCTGTTTCTTAAAATTTTTTCTTAGTGCTTTCTTAATCATGGGCCCTTCACTGTCTGTCTCTACTCTGATTTATTTTATCATTTTAACTTCTGCAGACTTTTTTGTAAAGCTTGCCCTCCCTGCCAGTTTCTAAAGTGGTTTTCTTTGTTGCTTTAACTGCTAGTGTCTTGGTAGGATTCAGTATCAGATTTATCTAATCTTTCTACACAGAGCCAAATCTTAGCTACTTTTGTGTCTTCTAGCTCTACACCTTTTTCCTTACTGGATGTTAATTCTGGCAGCATATCTGGATGAACCTCTTCTGCATGTAACTTCCATAATTGCTTAAACTGGGAAACATCTTGGCAAGTTATCATTCCCTGTTTCAAAGTTACATGCCACAACTTTCAGCTGCTACTTAACAGAGTGTACTTCTACATGTGCTATAGGGTGTTCCTTCTTCTCTCTATGTGCAAATATCACTTCAGTATTCTGCTTACTGATTATTTTATGCTTGCAGACATATTGTGCTTTAACAAATGCAGTAATGCTTCCCAGATCCAGTAATCCAGGCATCTATATTCCCGCCAAAACACTCCATTTGATGACAGTGACAGAAAACATATTCCACACTTCTTCTCATTAGAAACTCTGCTGTATTGCATGCTGAAGGCATGCTTTCAGCTATATGTTGTAGGTTAGTATTAGCAATGCTTACAGGCACGTAATTAACAGTGCAGTAAATGGCTACACATCCTTTTCAAGACCCCTTAAAATAAACCAAATTAGATGAGAACATTTTTATTGCTACAGGCAGAGAACCATATTTATGTGGAGCTTTATTATTAGCCCTTTGCACATACAAGTCAGACTCAGAATGTGAAATTTCAGTTAGCATCACACACTCTATTGAAACAACTAGCTTTTCAGAACATGTAGGTTTATTCTGTGATACCCATTGTCTTAAGTTATTATGGAGTATGCTGTTAAATTTATCTACAGCAAATATTTCTAGAATTTTGCTTATATTATTTGCATGAAATTCTAGCTGTAATTTTAAGATATGCATTACATTAGTCATTTGTGAACTAAACAGTCTGACCATATTAACTGCACCAGTTATAGAACGTAAGAGACTGTTCTTCAGACGAAGTTTCATTTCCTGCCATAATTTCTAATTTCAGCTTCTTTTAGTTATTTACATCATCATCTTTAAGGTCCATATAAGCTTTCACTGACTTCCCAGTAAGATAAGATGACAAATGTCTGGCCTATATAGCCCGGGGTCAATTCCTCTAGATGCATACCTTTCAGATTCTGATCTGAGACTCCTTACAGTTGCTCTGGATGTACAGATTCCTAGTAAGGAGGACTGGTTCATCAAAGTGGAAATTTGTTGCTGGAGGCTGCAAAGGTGTTGGTCAGTTCTCTCATGAAGGCTGACAAGGTATTAACAGTACATCTCTCCTGAAGACTGATCAGGTGTCAGTTGCTATTTCTTAAAGACATCCCATTGCATATCTCACCTTGGCTGCTTAGCCAGGCATGCACATGGAAAATTTGGACAATAAGGAAAAAAAAAACTTACACCACTTCTGATGGCTATCTGAATGATGGACCCTCCTGGATAACTCTTACCCTAGTAATTGGGAACAAATGGGTCAACTTACTGGGAGGGAGCCAATACCTGAGTTAGAAGAAAATGAAAAAAAAATATATATATCATTTATTTCTTTATATGAAATAGTGCTGAATGCCTTAGTGGGGTCAAGTAATGCTGCTGGGATGGGGGAAGGAAGATATACAGGCAAACCACTGGCAGATGGATGTTTGCAGTCACACTAGGTGAAGGCAGGGAGATTTCATGGCACATGAGAGAAATGCCCTTTCAAAAAAGTTTTTTCTTTGGTTTAATGAAGTATATATCATTCCACAGAGCATGATGTGTTTTCTTTTGATGATTACCAAATAAAGTAATTTTATTCTTCACATAAAAGTTGTGATTTCTTTTCTGATTAATGTGATAGTAAACTAAATCACAGTACTTTATTTATTTTGCATTTAAATTTGTTTCTGGGGTAGAACACTAATCAAACAATGGTCAGTTACAGGTTCAGCCCAGGTTACTCATAATATAATAAAATTATGTACAGTATACAAATAACAGTGGTTTACAGTTATGAGTAAGCATATCAAATCTGGCAAACAATATATATATAGAAGATCTAACAAACCAAATATCTGTACAGTTACATACGCTGAAAGGCCAGTGGTACAGTGGTTAAGGTGTATGCCTTTCAGCCACAAGGTGCAAGGTTTGATTCTCCCCACTGGGAAGAGCTTTACAAAGTGAAGATGTATATTTTTCAGTGCAAACTTCTCCACCCCCTCCCCCCCAAAAGAGCAAGTATCTATCCCAGCAGAGGGCTGCCTCCCAAACATCTCAGATGCTCAGGTGAAGGCTGCCCTCTCCAAAGCAAAAAACACTGCTTCCATGGGACCAGATGGCGTCCCAGGTTGCATCCTACATGAACTCCAAGAGGAACTAATCCCTCAAATAAAACAGCTATACAATCTCAGCCTCACTACAGGATATGTGCCCACAGAATGGCGTACAGCAACAGTGGTCCCACTCCACAAAGGTGGAGCCTCTACGGACCCTGGAAACTATCACCCCATAAGCCTGACTAGCTTAGTCTGCAAGGCTATGGAGAGGATCATCATGGAGCTCATAAACAAAGACATTGGGGACCTACAGACACTAGATCTTACCCAGTTCGGCTTTGTCAAGGGCAGATCCTGCCTTTTGAACCTGGTTGACTTCTTTGAAACAGTCACCAAAGCCATAGATGAAGGGAAGGTAGTCCACACAGCCTATCTGCACCTTGCAAAGGCATTTGACACAATACCCCACTTGGGCATCATAGATAAGCTATCCAGCTTAAATATAAACCCCTATGTCACAAGATGGGTCGCAAACTGGCTCAAAGACAGAACCCACAGAGTGAGAGCTGCTGGAGCCATGTCAGACTCGAAACCGGTCACAAGTGGCATCCCACAGGGTTCTGTCCTGGGACCACTCTTGTTCGGTATATACTTTTCCGAGGTACAGGCAAACGTGGGAGGACTATGGCTCACCAAGACTGCAATCAACCCTCCATCTGACACAAACATCCTTCAAAAAGGTCTCACAGAGACAGATAACTGGTGCCAGCACCATGGTTTAAAGCTAAATGCCAAAAAATGTATAGTCATACCCTTTGGCAAAAACAATGTGCCCACAAATTACCACATAGGTGGAAACCCATTAAATACAGAGAAAGTTATTAGGGACCTGGGGACCCAAGTTGATAGCAATCTCTCCTTTGAAAACCACACTGCCAAAGTGGTTAGAAAGACCTTCTACATAGCCCACCTCATCACGAAGGGTTTCACATCTAGATCAAGAGAGGTAATCATGCCCCTTTATTCATCCCTCATCAGGCCCATCATAGAATACAATGCCCCTTTTGGGATGTACCTTATCCGACACCTGCAGCAATTAGAAAGACCCCAAAAGTATCTCACCAAGAGGATCAAGGGTCTCAAACAGATGCCATATGCTGCTCAGTTAAAAAAACTCCAGCTCAACTCAGTTGCATACCGCCTACTTCGAGGCGATCTATGCCTGACATACAAAGCTATGTCAAATCCAGAATTAATGGACATGCTCCACCTCAGTAAATCTAAATCCCTTAGAGCCACACGCTCGAGGGATTTGAACCTCAGCACAGAAATAAACAGAACTTGCTGGAGGGACAGGTTCATAACCCAGAGGCTCCCTTCGCTCTGGAATAGAATTCCAGTTCATGTGAGGCAGAGCACCTCACTGAATCTCTTCAATAGGAATCTCGATAAGTGGATGGGGGATCGTAGGTTTGTCCCAGGGATTACCCCCGTGTCACTATTAGACAGAGGCACAGTAACCTAAACCTTAAAAAGGGCACAGTATACTCAAATCAAGGGGTGGCATAAGCCATACAGAATCGGGCTAGGCTTATAATTGCCCCAGGGCAGATAGCCTAGTATGAACCTATGAACCTATGAACCTAAGAAAGAACAATGTTAAAGTAGGAGAAATAGAAGTGGTGAAGAGATGGAGTTTGTAGCTATGTTAGGAAAGCTAATGCAGACAAGCAAGATGAAAGAGGGGGCTAGATTACTGGTAGTGGCTTTATACCAGCAACTGTGTGACAAGCTGTATCACTCTTTAGGATGAGTGAGTTGATCAAGCGGCTCATGTATACAGAAGTTAAAGGTACCACATAGTTGGGAGATAGTTTACATGGCATGTCTTTTAAATGAACAGTTGCATTCAAACTATTTTAGTGAGTATTGTCTTAAACAGTGGCCTGCACAGGGAGTATTATGTGTGATAAGTTAAATAAGGAGGAAGTGACTGCCATAATTTTGGGGCCAATACAGAGAACCAATGGCTAGTAAATTGTGGTCTGATAAAAGTGGTTCATAAGGGAAGGACCATTTCTAGGTCGGAGTGACAATAAAAGGTTTGAAAGGGAGAGAGGAAAGGTTGTCAGTTTTGAAGAGTAGGGAATCAAGAAGTAGATTTGACCTAGTCTGCAGTGGCAGCCACATAAGCCTTTGACGGAGTAAGGTATTTGATGTTCATTCCATGGTACGTTATATGAATTGGCAAATTTTATTGGAAAGGGTCTATAGAGTGGCAGTGTTTTTCATAGGGCGTAAGTAAAATGTCCTATACAGACTGCCTCAAGGCCCTATCCCTGTATTCTGTCTCCTACATGCTGTTAAGGGAAGATCTATGCCTGGCATACAGGGCATTGTCAGACCCCACTCTGATGGACTTCCCACATATCCACAAAACAAACAGCATCAGAATTACCCATTCTAAAGACTTAAATCTTGCCTGTGATATAACTTGGACCTGCTGGAGAAACAGGTATGCATCCCAGAGACTACCACATCTGTAGAACAGGCTCCCCATCCATGTGAAGCAGGGTTCATCCCTAATTCAATTCAAGTGTAACTTGGACAATTGGATGGGGAACAGGAAATTCACCCCTGGTTTGGCACCTGAGGTCAGTGTCTGGCAGTCATTTGCCAGAGACTAAAGTCAGTCAGTTTGGAAACCTCAGAGAATATGCTAAAAAATGAGTGACCCCCCCCCCCCCAAGGCAGGACCTAGAGGCACCCCACTGGTGACAGGCTTGGTGAAGATAGCAATCAACCTATTCTTTTTTTTACCAATTCATTGCATATCACCACATAGCCAATTGTGGACCCACATTATTACTTTTTAATTTTCCTATAGATTCTGGAAGTTACGCATGAGTCTTTCATCATATAAAGCATTGGACACTTCAGCCAAATCATACTAAGCTATATGGACAGATAAACCTTCATCTAGGGCATTTGTCACTGTTAAAAAAATGTATGAAGCTAAGCAAGCAAATCTACTTTTGTTGGGACTGTACTAGGCTATGTTTTGGAAAAAGAGGTTCCCTGGTTTTGCTTGAAAAAGTTCCATAATCATTGTCTACATTCCCTGGCCTGTGCAATGTTCTTGTGAGGGTGCTCAGTCTGTAATTAATGGTATCTATACAGCCTTCATTATAGATTAGGATTGCAAGATATCAAGGGCAAAGCTAGTTCTTAATGTTCTTAAGCATGTGTCTAAGGTAGAATACAAGCCTATTTTTCACTTTACAAATTAAATTCTTTTGTATATCTCCTGGTCCCAAAACACTGCTGTGCCTGACCTTACAGACAGTAGAGGTAACAATTTCAAATGCAATTTTTCATGGGTTCATGTTGCAGGAAGGAAGATTGGATGGGGCCTCCCACTGACAGACTAAAAATGCTCCAAATGCATATGGTAGCATATGCTGTTGATTCTGTGATGGTAATACCACTTTGTTTTAGCGCACTGATGTTTTAGCACACTGCATTCTCATTGTTTTCCCTTTAATGTTTTAAATGTGATAATAAATGGAGACCTTATTACGTCATCTGTCCTGATGGCAGCTTCCCCCTTGATTGAAACTTTGCTTCTTTTAACTGTTTCAGTGAATTATTTTTATACAGAGTTGACTTTAGCCTTGTTGTTCTTGGTTGCTGAAAGTTTCAGGGCACTGTATATTCTTTCCTTTTAGTTTAATAATTTGTTAATGTTGTAAGTCTTACAGAATGTTCCAATATATGCCACATACAGATTACTTTAGTAATAAAGTTGTTTAAAGCATTGCAGATGGTTGTAAATCATTCACCAATGGTTGTGAGTAGGTGTAATATAAACGATCCCAGTTAAGAGAACCAAGGATATTATTCAGAGCATTATAGAAGAAATATGAGAAATCCCTAAAGATTCTACCATTTTATTAAGTTTGGTTTCATATATAAGGAATGTCACACTACTGGTTAAAGTGGAAAGGGGGCAGAGGCATCTGAAGCTATTGAAGACTGGGGGGGGTGAGAGTGACAGGGGCACTTAGTGATCTAAAAAGGGCAATTTTTTAAAAGTATTTACTACCACAACATAGGTTCACTTGGAGGACGTTTTAAGCTTAGCCTATTTCCATTCTGATGCTTGAACTAACATTTCCTGATTGGTCTTACCTATCCCAGGGCTAATAATTGTATATTAGCCCTAGTGAGAATAAAGATGATCACACTATAGATAATTTGAGGAGACTCGTAAGGTATGCAGCATTTAGGAACTGCCTCTATCCATTATGGAATGAAGGGCAATCCTGGAGTACATTTTCTATTACCCATCCTTAGATCCAAGTTGCATTTGAATATGGACAGGGATGACCTTTGTTTTACTTGAATGGATAGTCTGTTCTGGATATATAACCATCTCCCCACAACATTCAGTTTAGATACATGGACTGAGTATTTCTGATGCCATTTGACTTGCTGATGTTCAGTAGGTCCATCTGTATTAGGTCGGAGGATGCCTTGTATGCCAGACACATCCCCTCTAAGCACTCTGTAGGATACTGAGTATAGTGATAAATCTTTGAGGTGGTCCATGCAAGACTTATTGTTTAGGACTTGTATCCTTTTAGTAAGGTATATCTGTGGGTATTCCAATTGTTGCATGGGTCTGGACAGATACATGCCAAAGTGGGCATTATACAAAATGATTGACCTAATGAGCGCTTTATAAAGGGGGACAATAACATCTCTACATATAGTCACAATCAATTTGTTTATAAGCTGTGCAATATAAAAAGACTTTCTTATAACTCTGGGCACATGTTGGTCAAAAGTTAGGTCACTGTACACACAAGTTCCCAAATGCCAAGACTGGGTCAGTTCTTAGGGGGCATTGTCAATTTGGCAGTTCCCTGGAGTAGATGACTTCCTAAAAGATACGATAATGTATTTCTTGGAGTTTAGTTTCAATTCATGATTCTGGCACCAGTTATTGTTTGAGACAAACCTTCCTGCATGATAGTTAAGTCATTTGGGGATTCAATAGCTGGTCCTAACTTGCAGTCATCTCAAACTTAGTCAGCCAAATCCCTTTGGTATTTCCTTTTACTTTTGAGATATATATGCCAAAAAAAAAAGTTTCAGCACCGAACCCTGGGGGACCCCATTGGTGACTGGTCTCTTCCCCTATTTTGATCTCCTGCATCCTGTGAGCAAGCATACATGTATATGTTCTTTGATTCACCTTCCTGATTGTATTAACCTGATTGTATTAAATTATATTCCGTATATAATACAGCACCACTTTTTAGAATGTGTTTTAAATTTGTAGTTTGGAACAGTCTTTTAGTAAGCAATGAAATAAAATGTATGAACCAATAATGACAAAACTACCCATTTCAGAAAATTTCAACCATAAAAGGCCACTCAAGCTTCTGTCATTACAATCCACCAGTATCAGTAAATATGCAAAATCTCTGCAGAAGTAAGTCATCTAAATAATCCTACATTAAAGGGATCTGTAACTAATGAAGAGGTTGCTGCTAGCAAACAACTTTATATTTCATTGTTTCATCTACAAATAAAGTGCCTGCTGCCCATGAAGAATAAATTGCCTACGCTACATTAAAAAACGATAAGCTAGTAATTTTGCAATGGGGAATGGATGGCAAACTGATAATGGGTTCATAGTTACTAGGTAACTCCTACAAAGGAGGACATTTATAGGACTGCACCATCCACTCCCATTAAAGTATACAGTGCAGTATCAGCAATCCATCTGCATACTGTGGGAGTAGAACCCACAGCCTTCTGCATCAAAAGCAAGTATACTACCTGTTGTGCTACTAACAATGCAAATGACTTAGCATAAGTAGCACTAAACTTCTCTTCCCCTGAAGCTCTCAGCTCTTTGTAAAATCCACTTGACGATCAACTAAATCTCTCAACTTCGCAGCACAAGAAATCTGGAAAAAGCCAAAATGTATTTGGGGAAGGGGCAAAGGCCCAAAACCAGGGACACGCTTTAAATATTGCTTTTATAATCTTACAAAGTTGCTAAAATAAAGTCATTTGTGTTACCATGTGTTTCCTGAAAGATAGGAAGACTGAAACTTAAAGAGCTATCATTATTTAGTGAATTCAGTTCTCACTGATTTGCCAGAAAAAGACAAATTTTAAGAGGAACAGACCAAAAGTATGAGCCAAATATTCTGTGAAAATCTGGGCAGTGGAGAACTATGGACTCAACTCCCTGAATCACAAGTGGTGGCATGGGTAGATGTCTAAGCCTGAGTAACACTAACCACCAGGTATACGTAACTGGGGCATTTTACACACACACACACACACACACACACACACACACACACACACACACACACACGCACAGGCACGCGCACACACACACACACACACACACACACACACACACACACACACACACACACACACACACACACACCATAACTCCTGCAAATAAAAGAACAAAACTCTCCTTACTGGCAGGACTCTGGGTCTGGCAGCACCAATGGAACAGCAGCAGCAGCATAACTCCTGTAACACAGAGCAATAAGAGAACAAGAACAGCTAGTTTAGCTAGTTTAACTTCCACGTGCGAATCCACATTAGCATGAAAACTCCACTTCATTAATTTTTCCCAACAGGTCTTACAGCTGTAAAAGTGGGGGGTTCCCCCTCCCCCAGCCTGTTATTCTATCAACGTTCTAAGTTTATTGGAGCAATATTTAAAATTTGTCCCTGTTTTTGGCCTTTTGTGTCCCCATTATTTTTGCCTTTGTCCAGATTCCGTGATCTAAGAGGTTGAGAGGTATGACTGAAAAACTGAATTAAGGAAAATAGGAGTGGAAGGATTTGTTGGAACTAAATATTTATGAACTGCAAATATAGCTGAGGTCACTTAGAACTGAAAGTTTTTCCATTAGAGATTTTTGTTTCATTTGGCTCACTCTGCTAATCAAATGCTCTTTGGTTCAAAGCTCTTGTACAAATTATTTTTTCTATACAGGTTTATATGCAGTATTTAACATTTTAGATTAGAAAAAGTATATACGGTAGTGTGAGTCTACTGAGTCTGCAGAAACAGGGAGATGTTAGGAACTGGTTTGTTATATTCAGTCAGAACTATTTTCAAAATAGGTTTGCTTAAAGTTTGGGTCACAAGAAGCACTGGATACCAGTGTATGACATTTATAACGAGCCATGCAATTAATTTTATTCCAACCCATCACCCATCCCTTGTGGTTTGAGAATGAATAATTACTCTGAGAAAATTCATTGTATAATGATTTACTTTGATGTCCAGGCTATACGTAGTATGATCTGGTATGTGTTTGGTTAATCATGGTCTGTGTGTGAACAATTAAAGCTTCTTCCACTTTGCACATTGGTGTCATATTTTGATTTCATGAAATATACACAGAGTAGCACAGAAGACTTATCTATCCTAAATTACAAAAGCTGTAATAATCTGTTTAAACACTAAATTTGCTTTGGGTTCATTTCCCATTCCTTATGCAAATTATGTAAATATACTTGTGCACATTTAGCAGCGTTACATGATACAAGTATCCAGTTGTCATATGGCTAGTAGTCACATTACCTGAGTGGCCAATCCAAAAGTCAGCTTCAGTGCTGCAAGCCCCCCACCCCTCCCTCCCTATGCGTAACCTGATCCTGCTTGCACAAAAGACACGTCATTCATCTAGTTTGTCCTGTTTGGGTAACTAGTATTTTTTAGTTGCCACACCACTTAAACCACCACCCAAACAAAAAATATTGAAGCAATCTATGGTGTTACACCCCATTAGACACTGGGGCTAATCTTTTTCATTTATCTACTACTTATTCAGTGTGAAAGTACTTTGAAATGTATAAGTTGGCCTTTGTACCCTTTATCAGGGAGGTCTTAGCTCCTCCTGTCTCCTGTCTCCTGTCTTTTCTCTTGATCTTTATAGCATCACACCTTCCCTATATGCTCTGTGCATCAGTGCAGTGCCTCCATTTTTCTAGTCTTTCCTCTGATTAGAATAGATTTATAGATTTAACTCCTATAGCCTCTCCTTATACCTCTTGTTTTCTTTCTCATTATTACTCTAGTAGACTTTATTTCTGCTTTCTGGAATCATTATCTGTGTATGGATGCCAAAACTGAACACAGTACACTACCTGCGGCTTAATTAGGGATCTAGAGAGCTGATGGTATAAATTCCCTGTTCCTGGAATCCATTTTCCATGACATCTAATTGGCTTTGGCTAAAATGCTTAGTGCAGTTAGTGAGTCCTTTTACTTTTAATACCACATGATCTTTTTCCTGGTACATACTTTTAATACATATCATAATATTAATATTCTTTTTTAATATTCCACTTTGGGATTATTAGAGCCCAGATGAAATACAATATACATTCATGTGTTAAACACTTTGATGCCACTCCTCAGATATTTCTGCCAGTCCCATCACCATCATAACCATCATCAACAACAACCCTTTTTCCCATTTCATTTTTGGTCAGGGTGTCATGTCTACTGTTGCCACATCTCTTGATATTGAGCTACACTCTCCTACTTTCTTTAAAGTCATGGCTGACTGTCACAGGTTTTCTTTCACAGAATCCTTCCATCTTTTGGCTGTATGCCCTCATCTTTTCTTCTCTTCTTCCAGTCTCTCCCAGTTCTGTTTTTCCAAATCTTTTTCTGCTTTCTTGCGTATTACTGAATGATCACAGTCTATTTTTCTTGACCTTCTCTGTAATGGGGGCTACTCTGACTTCTGCTCTGATGTGCTCATTTCTTCATCTAACTCTCAGTGTGTATCCCCAGCTGTTCTGCCTTCACTACACTGGTTTTGGCACCATACAGATGCACTGGTTACATCACTATTTCGCACACCTTAGTGTTTAGATTCTTTGGTATTCTGCTGTCATCCTCTATCCCTGATACTTTGTACCAGGTGGCTACAATACTTTTAATTCTAATTTTCACCTCCACATTCAGATTTCCCTTCCAAAAACACACTTCTTGATACCCAAACCGGTTACCTGTTCCACTATTTTCCTTTCTAATTCAATTTCCAGTTTATTTTTTTCCCCACATTTACCTTCTTATCTTACCATGCACAAATAGATTGATCATCTTATCAATGTCCCTCATTAGATCTGATATAAAGACAAACAGCACAGGTCCTCAGTAATCATTTCTCTTTCCTATGAGTGTCCCTTAACTACTACTCCTTGCTTCTTGCCAACCATCAACTGTTCAGTCAGTTTCCTCAATAGTTTGTTTATCTGTCTCACGTGGATTGTCTGTTGAATTGTGTAAGAGAAAACCAGTGTCAATGGCAAAATAGGCAGCATACTTGCCTTTGGTGCAAAAGGCTGAGCTGTACTCCTGAGTATGCCATCCTTCAAATGAGATATTACCCCAAGGTTTCATCTGCATGAATTGGTGGTAGCAAAGTTAGATGTAAATGATCCCATGGCACCTAATGAAAAGTGTAGGTGTCCTTTATTTATATACACATATTTACATCTGTATATACATATACATCTACATATATATATATATTTACAAATGTATACAATCATTTCAAGTAATTTTCATTTTCATATTTTATACATTAAACTTGCAATTCATAATTATTAATATCACCCCTCACTCCTTTTTTCCATAACAATAATCTAATCTTTTTCAATATTGGTGACAATATCCATTTTCTATTAAACATAATTTCATTAATTCTTTCAGTCCATAATATTCAAACTATATAAAAAAACTTTCTTGTCTAAATCCAGTTTTGATTTTTTGTTTATATTCTTATAATATCCATACTCAATCATATACATATTTGTCTTCATTGTTCTTGAAATTTTCTTTTCATACTGTTTCCTATCTTTATATATTCTTTATTAGGATATATTTCCAACCACAATGCCAAATGATCTGAGGAACCTGTAGCAATAGTTGGATTATTATTATGAACGCGACATTCACAAGCGCGAACGGTGATGTTTCTGATGCATATCCTCGACTCGTGCATATTAATTAGGTCCATTGGTCAACACCACAACATTGACAACGTTTTGTCGATATTATTATCAAAAGCTGCCATTGCCAACCATGCTTCATGTCCCTGCCTTGTTGACGATCTTATGAACTGACGTACAGCTGTACATCGACATTCTGACTGTTGCTCCTACCATGTTCGAGATGGTGCCTGTCGTTCAACAGACTTTCTGCCATTTGATTGTAAACCACAATAGCTTCTTCTTCAATTATGCATATTCCTACTGATACTTAGGAAATAATCAATTTCATATTTTTAATTTACCTCTCCCAATAGTCCATGTTTTTCCATATAGCCAATTTTCCACATTTTATTGCTTCCATCATCTTTTTTACATCTTTTCCTGTTTTCTTTCTAGTTCCCCTTAATCAATTGTAATTATTATATCCATATTTACATATATAGTCCAATATTTTATGAAAAAAGATTTTCTCTTTCTTTAATAATCACATAAGCATATATAGCAATAATTATATACACCTTTTCTCACCATTTTACATCTATAATTATTAATCTTTCTATTTTAACTAATATAATATCCAAGATTTTCACTACTCTTTTGCATAAAATGCTATTCCTGAACACTGTTCATTCCCTATGTTCCACATTATTTCCCCTTTCCATTTTTTTTGTCTGTAATCTTTCTTCATATGTCAGAAATCTTATGTCCCCCAGAATAATAGTCAACAACATATCTGTTACGCCTTTCTAATGTTGCTATTCTTCTTCTAATATTTTTCATACTATTAACATTTACTGAAAGAATCATTAAAGTATTCTTTTCCCTGTTTTTTAATTTAGGAGATTCCATTCTATATTAATTGTTTTTATAAAAAAATGTGTTATTCATTCCCTTTCTTCTTTTCCTTTATGTTAATGGCTCTAATATTTCTTTTTCTATGCTGTACTCTTCCAACTTCCATCTTCTTTATCACTAACATCTGAATCTATCTCTACTTCATCTCCTTCATTGTTTTTTCAGCATCACCCTTTTTTCTATAGTTTCATCTACTTCTAGCGCATCTTCAGTCCTTTCTTGTTCTTTTTCTTTACACTGATTCATAACACCTAACACATTCTCTTTTTCTTTACAATCCATCCATAAATGTCCCTTTTTTAAATTTATAACATAAAGGTTAGCATTTTTTGTTTCATGTCCTGTTTTACAACATATATAACATTTCTTTGTGTCACAATTATTAACTGAATGTCCTTCTTTTCCACAAAAATAACGTCTTTTGTTGTCCCCGGTATTTAACAACACACCTGTGACCATCACCATTTATGATACTCATAATACGTACAATTTTGTGTGGTTCCATTTCTAGAATAGCATTGTGATCCCATGCCCCAGGCCATAAACCCTTATTAGCATAAACGTTTGAAATGTCTATTATTGTTTTTTTTTTGCATATATGTTTTAAATGTTCTTTTAAAGCCTCTCTTTCCACTTTAGTTCAAAACTGTACATGAACTTTCGTTTTAGGTTTCCAAAAAGATGCTCTTATTATATATTCATTCTAAGGATTATTATTTTGTCTTTTTTCATATTCATACAAAATCTCTTCATACATTGTACAGTCTCAAAAATGTCACAAAATATGTCTCCGTTAATCAAAATAAGTGCTTTTACCTCTTGTGTTTTTACACCCAAAGGTAAAATTATGTTGTCTCATACCTCGTGTCTGTTTATATCCTGATCCCTTCTACTTTGGATTCTTACCATGAATTTTATTTTTACACTGTCCGCTTTTCCTTTTTCTCTCATTCCTTCTTGTGTAGCTGCTACTATCTCTGCATATGTTTTCTTTGCTTTTCGGCTGCCTCCTTCTGATGTTGTTTCTATGTTCACTTTGTTTATTTTCTCTATAATGTCCCCCCATGATACCTCATTCTCTGTTCACTTTGATTTATTATATCTTGCAATAAATCATCCCTCAATCCTTCTGACTGGAGGGTTGTAACTATACACACCTCTATGACTGTTTCAGTGGATTGTTCAAACAGCTTTTTCTGAAAAACTTCTTCCAAATCTTCTGCTTCTATACTATTTACTGTCTCCAAGCTGAAATTCACCACTGCTCCCTTCATTTTGTGTTGCGTCTCACACACCATCCTCTCAGCCACCAATGCACTAGGAGCAGGCCATATGCACATACTCATGTACACCAGCACATGAGTGCTAATCACAAGTAGGGAAAATTCACTAATGCCCTAGCTACATTTCCACTAGTGGTATGCATGCACCTCTGTTCATCCTGAAAAAGAGGCCATTAGCCTAGTGGGACCAACCAGATGACGAAATATAGATGAATAAATAAATAAAAATAAATGTGAATGACTAAGGCAAAGGCTTTACTGAAGTAAAAGTATAAAACAATGACCAGGCTTCCTTAGTCAAGTTCTAGAATAATACAGCTATAAAACAAAATCATGTTGGGCTAATATGATCTGCTTTCAATAAATCCATTTTGCTTTCTCCCTAAATATCTATTATGTTGCTTTTTATTGAGGCCTGACATAAAGGTTTGCACAATCTGGGCCAGTTGTAGCCCTCTCATTGTGGACTGGCACCTCCCATAGCCTCCCTTTGTTCCTTTAACTTGACCAATTGAACAGTTCTGTCAGAGGATCTGGAAATAAACCTGTCAAGTGATTTTAGGATTAAATTCATGTTGAGTCACTGAAGGTGCTTTCAGAAAACGAAGAAAAAAAAAAGTTTGCAGAAATCATCTTTGATGAACAATTCAACAGTTTTATTTTTGCAAGCCCCCCTGCACCCCCCATGTGGGGGAACACCCCACACCAACCAGACTTATATGCACCAATTCTGAGGATGCACAACAGTAGAGAAAAAAAACAACAGCAGTCTCTGTTTTTGCATTTGCTGAAACTATGTTCTATGACATAGCATGCTCCCCTAGGATCCTGGTCGGGTATGCTTTCAAGATAATGTGCATAGCCTTAAATTAACTCATTGAGTTTCCTTTCTAGAACTTTCCATGAAATATGACTTCCTGTTACCTTCCCTCTCTTACTGTACTGGCCTTTTCCTTCTTTCTCTTTTGTGAAGCTGGAAGTAAAGAATTCACTGAGATTTATTCCTCTTTTTCATCCCTGCTGTGCTCTCTCTCCTGCTTGACCAATCCTTGTAGCTGTCTTCACATTCTTCTTTAATAAATATATATTAAAATTATCCTTTATGTCCTCCCTTTTAATAGCCCATGCCACTCAGCTCAAATATACACACATTTATTTCCCCAACTGCTGATCTTCATCCGTCCACCTAATTAGTCTTAGCCATATTTGATACATGTCAGCAACTATGTGGTTTTTGGCTCAGGGAACAGCCAGCTGGAGAGAGCCGTAATCTAACCAGGAATAGAGATTTTTGGTCTTGGCTATCTACAGACCGTCAGTTTTTACCCATAGTCAGTGTGCTTACTGGCTGGAGCTCCACCTCCCTGAGCACCCAAAGATCTACTGCCCACTAAGTGGCTTATCCTTCCGATGTTCTGCCAATCACCATCTATGAGAGCCTGCAGTGAAATCATCATACTTGCAGACTGCAGTTCATTTCCATACAGCCTAACACCATCATCTAATGCTGATGTAGAACACCTGAATCACCATTAGAACCTACTATGTCCTTCACTACCAAGTGTGTTTCATGCTACCACCCATGTTCTATAATTGAAGGCTACCATCACCAGCTTGGTAAACCTAGCCTATGAAACCCAGTTTGTGTTGCATTACTGTCACCTGCAAGCTTTCTCTTTCCTGCTGTAAATGTAGGCAGGGGCTGAAACTACCCTCCTCCCCTAACCTCAGGATAGGCAAGGTGGCAACAGCTACTCCCTTACACCCACTACTGTCTAACTCCTCTGCCATCCAAACTACTATTTGAACTTATCTAGGTCATAATTGGGGGTTTTATCCCTGTATACCACTGCTCCAGATTAAAAATAGTACAGGGGACCTAGTCAAGTGGTACAAAGGGATAAAGCTCTGCTTTCACCCCAGATGACCCACATTTGACTAGCAACACAGTTGCAGGAAGAATCAAACAGGGGAGGATAGATGTGAGCAGCCAAAAATATCTTGGCTTGCATGGTGGGGGGAGATGACTTGGCTTAATGTACTGGTAACTGCAGTAGCACTGAGAGTCTAGTAAGGCCTGAGCTGCAGTGGAGTGCCATTTTTCGGGAAGTTATGCATGTGCAGAAGCACACATGCACCTCCTAGGGCAGCTATTGCACAGCTCATAGATTGCCAAGGGGGTGTGAGTAGGCCAGTACATAGGATCTGGAGAGTGGTCTGATCTCTAACTTCACTCTCACCTCCACCAAGGAATGAATGTGCAGGACAGCTCTCACTCCACTGGAGAAAGAAATGACTCAGTTGGCTGCAGTAAGATGAGCCATTGATCTGATTCCATGGACAAAGAAAAAAGTGAGAAAGGCAAACTGATGGGAGTGTTTCAATGCAGCTTGGAGTGAGAACATGGAGTCAGGATTCTGCTGGATGGCATATCTCTCAGCTCTTTACCTACAGCATATGCAGAACAAAATAAATAATCAAACACTCCAAATCAGGAGAACATTTTAAATATCATTCTTCTGGATATTCGCTAGAATAGAAAAATGTCAGTTAGCATGTATTCTGTTGCCTAATGGAAGACTGTACATGGAACGATTGTTGTTATACATTGATTATAATCCACCACCTTTTCTAAAACAAGTCACTGATTTTAGATGGAAGAAAGTGGTAGGTGTTGTGGAAGAAATTTTAGGACAGTTATGTCACCTTTTAATTCCTTATGTTTGATGGCATCAGGGTAAATCGTTACTTGCTGCAGTTGCTGCAGACATAATCGCGTACCGTACATCCATTCTTATTAACAGATCAATATCTGAATACCAAGTTCCTGCTATATGGAAAACGTCTCATATTATCCCCTTACATAAAGGAGGTACTCAACAGAATTGTCTAATTATCATCCAATAGCCATACTTTCTCCCCTGTCAAAAATTCTCGAAACAGGTGAACATATACAAGTCATGCACTATCTACTAACTAACTACTAACTAACACTCAACATGGCTTCTGACCCTGCCACAGCACCACCACAGCTCTGTTATCCTTCACTAATACTGTCAATGCTCATAGAAACAATGGAAAATTTGCCTCCTCAATATTTCTGGACCTTTCAAAAGCTTTTGACATGGTGTCACGTGACAAACTGATTAATGCATTAACTAAACTAAATCTAAGTACAGCTACCCTTGTAAGGTTCCAAGACTACCAAACTAACTGTGAACAAGCCATGCAATAGCAACAAGACCTCTCTTCTTTTCTGCCTATTACAATAGGAGTACCTCAATGATCATTCCTGGGTCCTCTATTGTTTTCTATATTTACTAACAAACTTTACACTGCAACACAGCATGCTTCTGTCATACAGTACGCTGACAATTCTACATTGATATACACATCAGCATCTTCTCAATAACTATAAATAATAACACAAGACGCTTTTTAAGGGTGAAGACATGGATGTCTGATTCCCAACTAATCTTAAACCCTAACAAAACCCAACTTATGATTTTTCAAACTACAAGGCACACTTTGTCACTTCCTAATTTCAATGTGCTATCCTTAAAGAATACTATCATCTCACCCATGACCCACACTAAATTTCTGGGAATAGTCATCGATATTAACTTAAGATTTGATATTCATATTGCCCAAACAGTAAAAAAGTACACAAAAAAAAAAACTGGTCACCCTTTACAGAAACAAATATCTCACTAAAAATACAAAAGCAACTATAGCTCAAACACACCTCTTATCAACTCGGCTCTATGCCTCACCAATTCTCACTAATCTAAAGAAATCTGACTTAGCCAAACCACAATCATGTTATAATAAAATTGTCTGGTTTGCCACAGACTCACCGTTTAGGGCACACAAATACACAGCACTCAAGAAACTTAGCTGGCTAAAACTTCCCCAACTTTTACTCTACAACCAACTGTCCACAGCCCATACAATTCTAAACTGCACAGATAAGACCCCATCCCTCCAAAATCTCCTAATCCTTTAGTTACCTGACCAAGATCTGCACTGAAAAAATAAAACCCTATTGACTACAGTTAAAGCCAATAATTCTGCTAGTAACTCCATCTATTCTAACCATATAGCCAAAATCTGGAATAAACTCCCTTCTGACATAGTTAACACTTCTAACCCACTCCATTTTAAAAAGATACTCAAAGCACATCTATTTAAATCTTGGCTATGCTCATGCAATACCCCTGGATAAACAACAACTTTCCCCCAAAACACTCATAAAATATTTTCCTTCTCTGTTTCCTGGGTTATAAAACCTGAATATCAATATATGTACATTGTTCACCAATGATCAAACCTCTACTATTTGCCATCTGACATGAAACTCTAGTATTTGTAATCTGAATGCGACGTTGTGTTCTGTGTCTGTATACTCTTATGATCTATATTAACACTTCAGTAATTGGGAACATTGCCACTGCTATCTTATATTATTTATGTACATTTTTACTTTTTAGTACTGCTTTGTATAGAGTGTATCGTTCTGCATTGCTTTTTTAAATTAAAGTTTTGACTTTGTTATGTAAATATTTTGACTTTTCATTTTCTTGGAGCTTTTCTCCCCTGGCCACCACTGAAAAAGGACATACGTCCAGTCGGACTTTCCCAGTTAACAAATGTAAAATAAATAATAAAATAAAATAAATACTTGTGTAAAATTTTTAATAACTCTCTACATTTTCAAAGAAAAATGATATTTTTGTACATACAATATGGTAATTCCTGACATTAGGTAGTGCCTAACTTATGGGTGCATTGACAACACCCAGTTTGGAAGCAGATTATGTGGCCCTCAAAGCTGCCATCTGCAGAACAGAACCATGGACAGCTCCTTTTCACTCTGTGACCCAACAGCAGGCATTGCTCCACATGTGTGTTCACCATGGGTCTGTGTGCCACATTTTTACTCCCAAATTTATGCAAGAGGAAAAATTAATCTACTTCTCGTTTAGTGAGCACAGGGCATTGTAGTCGAGTTACTGGTTTTTGTTTTGTTGGATTTTTAGTCTTTTTTGAGGTATAGGTATTTGGAATTTTTTCCCTCCAAATGAGACATTGAATGGGCTTTACTATAAATAATCTAAAATGATTTGCAAGATTTTTCTTTTTTTTATAAATCATTGTATTATACTCCTTAACTCACTTTAATTTATGTATAGCATTTAGGAAATAAACACATAAATCTGAAGCTGAAGATGTACAGTAAGTTTGCAGTTTGCCAATGGCTTCAGAAACTATTAAACTGTAATAAAATAAAGTAATGCACTGATATAAATGCTGTGCATGAGTAGTTTGTTGGTAAATGCCATAGCTTTTAAAATCTACTGTGTTTCTTTCCTTCTGTACTTTTATTCATTCCATAAACATATATAGTTCTACGCCTGGGCAACTACTACTTACCATAATAATTTTATAAAAAAAAAAAAAAAACAAAAACAAAAGGACACTCAGTTTTGAAATGCAAGCACTTTAATATTAAAAACAACTAAGCACTTTTGTCTCTCATTCATCAGAGACTTCATAAAGAAAACACATTTCCTCTCTGAAATGAATTCAACTTGTCTTCTCTCTCCTCACAAAATAAATACTTCTTTGTATTTTCTTTCTTGAGTAGCACCAAGCTCTGTCCTGTGCCCTTTGTCTTCAAGCAGCAGAATCACTGATGGCCACATTGCCCAGAATGATAAAACCCTGATTGCACCCTGGATGACTATGTACAACTAGCAGCACGAGCACTGGAGGGACCAGGAAGGAAGGGAGTGAGTGACCTATTCTGGCACATCCACCCTGGGAAGAGGGAAGTAGCACATTTCAGTACACTAGAAACAGCAACAGCATCACTTAGCCTAGTGAGGACTATGCTGTAAGTGATGCATCACTTAGCCTAGTGAGGACTATCCTGTAAGTGAGGCATCACTTAGCCTAGTGAGGCCTATGCTGTAAGTGAGGCATCACTTAGCCTAGTGAGGCCTATGCTGTAAGTGAGGCATCACTTAGCCTAGTGAGGCCTACGCTGTAAGTGAGGAATCACTTAGCCTAGTGAGGTCTAAGCTGTAAGTGAGGCATCACTTAGCCTAGTGAGGCCTATGCTGTAAGTGAGGAATCACTTAGCCTAGTGAGGCCTACGCTGTAAGTGAGGCATCACTTAGCCTGGTGAGGCCTATGCTGTAAGTGAGGCATCACTTAGCCTAGTGAGGCCTACGCTGTAAGAGAGGCATCACTTAGCCTAGTGAGGCCTATGCTGTAAGTGAGGCATCAATTAGCCTAGTGAGGCCTACGCTGTAAGTGAGGCATCACTTAGCCTAGTGAGGCCTATGCTGTAAGTGAGGCATCACTTAGCCTAGTGAGGCCTATGCTGTAAGGGAGGCATCACTTAGCTTAGTGAGGCCTATGCTGTAAGGGAGGCATCACTTAGCCTAGTGAGGCCTATGCTGTAAGTGAGGCATCACTTAGCCTAGTGAGGCCTATGCTGTAAGTGAGGCATCACTTAGTCTAGTGAGGGCTATGCTGTAAGTGATGCATCACTCAGCCTAGTGAGGCCTATGCTGTAAGTGAGGCATCACTTAGCCTAGTGAGGCCTATGCTGTAAGTGATGCATCACGTAGCCTAGTGAGGCCTATGCTGTAAGTGATGCATCACTTAGCCTAGTGAGGCCTATGCTGTAAGTGAGGCATCACTTAGCCTAGTGAGGCCTATACTGTAAGTGATGCATCACATAGCCTAGTGAGGACTATGCTGTAAGTGAGGCATCACTTAGCCTAGTGAGGCCTATGCTGTAAGTGAGGCATCACTTAGCCTAGTGAGGCCTATGCTGTAAGTGATGCATCACATAGCCTAGTGAGGACTATGCTGTAAGTGAGGCATCACTTAGCCTAGTGAGGCCTATGCTGTAAGTGAGGCATCACTTAGCCTAGTGAGGCCTATGCTGTAAGTGAGGCATCACTTAGCCTAGTGAGGCCTATGCTGTAAGTGATGCATCACTTAGCCTAGTGAGGCCTATGCTGTAAGTGATGCATCACTTAGCCTAGTGAGGCCTATGCTGTAAGCAATGCTTCACTAATAGCTTAGTGAGGCCTATGCTGTAAGCGATGCATCACTTAGCCTAGTGAGGCCTATGCTGTAAGCGATGCATCACTTAGCCTAGTGAGGCCTATGCTGTAAGCGATGCATCACTTAGCCTAGTGAGGCCTATGCTGTAAGTGATGCATCACTTAGCCTAGTGAGGACTATGCTGTAAGCGATGCATCACTTAGCCTAGTGAGGCCTATGCTGTAAGCGATGCATCACTTAGCCTAGTGAGGCCTATGCTGTAAGTGATGCATCACTTGGTTGGGACATTACGCATCCACCTACTCAGCAGCTATAGTGGAGCTCACAAGCCTGCCACAGAGGCAGAGAATAGAACAGTCCAGGGCTGCAGACTGGCCTCCTCTGTAACAAATGATTCTTTTTTCCATCGGGAAATGAATGTGCAGAAGGCTGTCACCCAGATGGAGGGTCAAATGGGACAAATGGATGCATGATTGATCCTGCAGTCAAAGAAGGAAAAAAAAGGCAACTAAATCAGTGATCTTTTCTGCCCTTTTTAGTTCCCCATGAGTAGTATACTTTGTAACCCCTCTGTACTGTAAGGAGTTTATATTCACCTTGTGAGAATAACTCACTGAAGTTACACCTCTAAAATGAAATAGCCTCTCCCCCTTCACTATTCTAACATAATAATCATAATTTCCAGTGTCACTGCAAATTCCAGAACAGTATTACAGAATTCACTGAACAGTATTTGGCAAATTTTATTTCAAGTTAACACTGCCTAGAGTCATTATTTTTCCATAACTAGATGCATTAGAAATACTTTCTTGCAGTCTGAATAGTAAAATATTTGAGATAATGCAAAGGAAACAGGATCTCCTGTCTGAATGTGTGTGAATTTATAACATACAGGGAAATACTAAGTTAGCCTTTTTTCTTCTAGAAGAAAGTCTGTGGGGTGATAAAAAAACATAGGATGCAACTGAGAATTAGGTGAGCTAGTACCAGAGGGTAATCTGTTTGTTATACAAAAATTAAAGCCACCATTCTCATTACAAATTTGTGCAGGTATGCAAAAGCTCAAAACAAATCCAAACACTTGGATCAGCATGCTTGGTTCCATGCCAAATGCAACAAGTCATTATTAGAAAAAAAAAGGTTATTTGCTGACATTTTACTTCAAATCATTTTATGCATACTTTAATGATTGCACTGGACTATATCAGCTGATGGTAATTGTCTTTGCATTAAAATGGCTCACTATGCCATCTGTAAGAAGATGGATTATGTTTGCTCCTGCTGCCTTGGCAAATGCTATTAATGTCAATTATCTCAGACTGTGATACGGTATTAACAAGACATGTCACTTAAGGTATGTACATTCAACAATTCTAAAAGTAAATTGAAAAATGCAGTGAAAATATGAAATATAAAATCGTCTGTTATATTTTTGAGGTATATCATACAACATATTATAATCTATCTTCTTAATACTACACCATTTAAAACACAAGTACAGAAAATGCAGAATACTTAAAGACTCTTTCCAGTTACAGATACCCCATATAAAATCAGAATAAACATTCCCTGGGCTATTTTGTATTATTCAACATTTATGGGAACAGTATAGGTACTATTATTCATTATCAATAAAGAAGCTATTAACATGGGTATCATAGCTTGGCATAATGGTTAAGGTGTTTGTCTTACAGGCACAAGGTGCAGGGTTTGATTTTCACATAGGGTAATTGGCTAGGCTTAAATGACCCACAAGGGTAGATAGCCTAGTACCGATCTATGAACCTATGAAGCTATCCTTTGAACAACAGCATATTTTGAAGTAAACAGCTAATTTCTTTGTTGTATAATGTTTTTCTAGCATTTTAAAAGTATAATGGGATCTTTTTCTCCATAAGTTTTGACATCATCTGAACTCCTGTTTTAATAATGGGCAAACAAAACAACAAGGCTGCCAGCAGTGTGTAAAGTGCAATCTATGCCTGCAGCTGGCATGTACAGGTTCGATCTCATATGCATGAACACAAAAATTAATATGCAGTCAGTATCTTCAAATGGAAGATGCCTACATATACACACCCAAACCATAAAATAAAAAGTCAAAATACATGGCATATGCTGTTACTCAATCACAAT
>NC_056747.1:206465270-206550270 GCF_019279795.1 Protopterus annectens | reverse complement strand
AGCTTGTGTTATGTTGTATCAATAAAAATATACAGTTTTGTGTGAAAATGGGTGCTTTCCTTTGGCTGAAAATTTCACATCCAGTGGATGCAGTGGGCAGCTCCACATTCTTACCTTTCTGGCACTGAACAACATTGTTGTCGGGTTTCTAGAGGTGTGTTCCTGTCCCTGAAGTGAAGGTTACATGATGACCATACCTCTCAACATTTTATTGTAAGAAATGTGGACAAAGTCTGATAAAATGGGGGGACAAAGGCCCAAAAATAGTGACACATTTTAACTATTGCTCTTATAAACTTAGAAAGCAGCTAGAGTAACTGGGCTTGTGTTATACATTTCCTGAAGGATTTGAAGCCTGAAACTCAAATGCATATCATTCAGTGCCTTCAGTCCTAAGATCATCCCAGTGATCTGCCAGAATGAGGTATAGACTAAAAATATGAGGCAAAAATCTGGACACTCTGCAAAAATCTGGACAGTTGAGAGGTATGATGGTGACCACCATGAAACAATTTCTGCAGATGATTGTGACCAAAGAACACTCTTACTTGCATTAAAGTCCTCGAATCCTACATTAAAACATTTGAAACAATAGCCAGCTAAGAGGGTTGGTATAATTCCTGACAGGATCCAGTGCTGGCAGATCATCGCACAGAGGTCCCCCTCTGATGGACATCCCAAGCTCAGACCATAGTGACTTTGATAAGGTAAAGTCTATTGTTCAAGGCCGGAGTCACTTCAGAGAGTCAAGCCTTTAAGTTTGACAAGTAAACTTTCTCTGGTTGCCAAATGGTAACAGCACAACTATTCAAATTAAAGCATATTGTGAAATTTTGGCTAGATCCAGAGGACGTTAACAACTAAGAAACAATGATGAAAACCTTTGTGATAGACAGATTTAAAAAAGTTTGTTGGCAATCATTAAAAAAAAAATGGTGTGTCAAGCAGACCTACAAGCTGATTATAGGCAATTTGACAATTGCCTGTAAGTGATAAATATTTTCCTGATATTTACTTGCTATGTTTGATAATTACCTATAATTATTGAATCATTTTCTCAAGATGTCTTTTTTTTCACACTACTTTAAAAAGTTGAAATTTGTATTCCTTTGTATATCCTATAATAATTATTGTAACTTGCATATGTTCATAAGTAACTTCTAATGTAATAAGTAACTTCTATTGCATTTTGTTTTGGAGCTTTTCTCCCCAGGTCTTTGCAGAAAACAGGCCTCTGGCTCAGCCGGACACTACCTGGTTAACAAATGAAATAAATAAATAAATTATATAACTACTGCAAAGGTGATTAAGTACTTAAACCAGAGTATATGGGAAAAATCATCAGGAAATATTAAATCATGGCAGGCATAATACATCTGAAAGAAGAAGACCTACTCACCAAAATACATTGAGGTGCTATGCATCCACTTGGATAAAAGACATTACCCAATTATGCATGTAGCAGTGCAAACCCAACTTGGGGAAGTCTTCCACTCAGTAGATATGATTCCCTATCTCATCCATGATGTAATACTTGGAAAAGACTTACAATTTTTCAAGGAACTCTGGACATGGGGGAATGGGGATAACACTAAAGAGCTTGGTATAACTCTGTATTGCAACCAAACTTGAGACAGTTGACCAGTGTGCAGGATACAGACATGCTATCTGGTTTAGAATCCAGAAGAAAACAGTGGGGTTGCAAGATCCATTGTAACACTAAAAGGACTTGGGCATTTCAAATTATGACTATATTGGTCGACATGGGGGAGGAGTCTCATACCCTGTACTACAAAGACACTCAGCAGAGGTAGGGGGCATCAAAAACCCAGCGAGGTAATAAAGTTCCAAAAACCCAAACTAGGTTTAAAACCACAGGGTGAGATGAAGAGTGATGAAGAACCACAGAAAGAAAGAGCCGGGGGTAGGTGGGCATCAAGTCAACAGGTTACTAAACAGAATTCTTTAGAGAATCAGAGTGAGTTTTCTTTTCTCGAAAAAGGATTGGGACATGCAGAATCCTATACCTGTCTTGCCAGATTGAAGGCAGAGTATTCTATCTCTCAATGTGTACAGGGAGATGGGGATCTCAATTTGCCCAGCCTAAAGGTAGGTTGATTAGGCTTTAAGAGGGCTCAGAAAGAGGACTATACATTAGACCATGCCAGGGAAAGCATATCCAGGGTAGTGGGGAAAGATGCTCCTGTTGGATCTCCTCCAATGTATACCTACTTGGACATGTAAAATAACCTGGTCCATAAGGTAACCAAGCAGGGACAGGAGGTGGTAGGCCAGTTATTGTCACACAACCCATTTAGGAAAGTAGTCATGAAAATGGCTCAAAGTCATGCATTGGGAGGGATCGTCTAAGCATGGATAAAAACAAAGCAAATGTCCTACTCAGGTTTTAATGACCAGGTGCCCTAAAGGAAATTGAGAACTATTGTGACAAGTATTCCAAATGTCAATGGATAGATCCTGGCATGGGCTTCATAAATCCTTTAATTCCAGTGTCTATAACTGAAGTTCCATTTGAAAGAACAGATGTGAATATTGTGGAGTCACCAGCATATGCTGGTGGTATTAGAAAATGCTACCCAATTCCAAGAGGCTATCCCACTTTGGAAGGCTAACTCTGGAGGAATTACAAAGGAATTGTTGCTGCTAATTTCCTGGGTAGAGATACTGAACAAGATTGTAACAGACCAAGCTATACTATTAATATCCTAAATCATGAAGCACCTTTTCCTAAGCTTCCAAATAAAGTAGCTGAGAACCTCAGTTTATTGCCCTCAAATGTATGGTTTGGAAGAATGGTTTAATAGGATCTTGATATTTATGTTAAGGAAGGTTATTGAAAAGGATAGCAAGGACTGGAATGAAGTGTTGCCTTACTTAATGTTTTCAGTTTGAGTGATACCCCAAATCTCTATGGGATCCAGCACCACTGAATTGTTATATAGTTGATGGCCCAGGGGGGCTACTGGCTATAGTAAAAGAGGCATGCAGGGAAGAAAATACATCCTTTACAAGTGTCACAGTGTATTATGATGATCTGCAGGAAAGACTGAAAGTGTTAATATCCATTATGTAGGAGCACATGGAGAGGTCACAAGCTAGCCAGCAAAGTATATGTAATAGAAATGGCCAGAAATAGGGATATTCAGATAGGAAACCAAATTTCAGTTCTGGTCCCTGCAGCCAAAAACCAATTCCTGCCTAACTGACAGGACTCTATGAAGTAAATGAATGGATCCATCCATCCACACCCCCTTTTTCAATTTTGCACATGAGGTCAGGGTATCACTTCAACACTGACAATCATCTAGAGCCAAGGTTTACACCATGGGGTTGCTAGCCCAAGCATGGTAATTCTCCCACACCACACTCTCATCTATGGCCAGTTTAGAGTGTCCAGTCCACTTATTGCATGTCTTTGGAATGTGGAAGAAAACAGGAGCACCTGGAGGAAACCCACGCAAACACAGGACATGTAGATTCTGCACAGAAGGCACCCTTGCTGAGACTCAAACCTGGAAACCTCTTGTTGGGATGCAACAAAGCTATCCTCTGCAGCACTGTACCACCTTTGAAAGAGGTGAATTACAAAATATTAAAAAAAAAAAAAAAGTAACAAGGATGAAGCATACTGAGCAAATTTACCTTAGAAATGTTTTAAGTTTTCAGTGTCAGCATTTTAAACTAAGATTAACTTATGATGATAATAGGTGTTGTGAAGGTTTGTATCACCAATGATATCCTTATAGGGTCTATACTGAAAAATCTAATTTAATCAATTCATCAGTTCTGTGTTTCACTGTCTAAACCTCTGTATCTAAATGTACTTAACCATAAAGAGTAAGCATAAAAAAAATATATATTAAAGCAGTGTTTTTCCAGGTAAACTCCCATACCCATTGTGTGTGATCTCACACAGAATGCCCGCAGTGAAGCATTCTGATAGCAATGTAAGTAAATCTAAGTGAAAGATTCACTTACACTGCTACAACAAAACTAAATGCACATAGTCAAAGAAGTATATCACTTGATGTAACAAGCATTAATATAATGCTACACATACACATTTCAGCCATATGCATTTAGACCAAATGAATGGAATCCTCTATATACATCTATAAAAAATATTGACTGAGTGCAGTGAACACATTTTATGCTTTTAAGTAGACTGTGTACAGACCTCACAAATGCACTTATTTTGGAGGAACATTCCTATTTAAGTCAAGATTTACTCCTACAGGTGATGTACCTATTTTTTGGAGGTATACCATTGTTTTCATGTTTGATTTTACCCTTCACACAATTTTCTGGTAAATATCCACATGGGATATTTGAAGTTATCTAGTGCATGGTAAGCCACACATCATAACCAACATACCAGTGGCACCATTAATTTAAATAAAGAGGGCACACGTTTTACATCTCTCTTCTTGCAGAGGGAAAAATAAAATGTTTGGGCAGTAGACTTTTGCAATCAGTTTATTAAAGTCTGAAGATTTTACACTATATATTTGTACGTATATCTTTCCATCACCTTTGTCATTCTCTAATTCCTACTGGAAGAGAAAAGAGTTATGCACTATCGGGTATTCAGATTTTATGTGAATTAGATATCCAGATTTTTAGCAGGATGTATCTACTTTTCAAAAGCCTTTTTTCGTATTTTCAATATCTGCAGGTTTAGAGGTATGCTTGTGTGTGGGAACATAAAGCTAGCAAAGAAACTAGCTTGCATTTGTTATCTGATTGGTCATTATGGCTGCGTAAAGGAAGGGTGCCAAATCAAAACTCAGGAAGTTAGATCTTTGTTTGTAAGTTTAGAAGAGGGAATCAGGAGTTTGAAGACCCTAGAGGGATGGAATGTGACAGCACATACAGGGATTAGTTATATACAGGGGAATCATCTACAATACTGAGATAGAGTCCAGACCTGGGTGAGGCCAGTATATCGATAATGCATTAGCTGCAGGGACTGACTGGTACTGGAGAATAACTTTTTTTCCTTTTGAAGGGAAGCCAAGTTAGCATTTTTTAACCTGAAAGCTATGAGAGCTGCTTTTTATTTTTCTTTAAAATTTTCCTTAAAACCTAAGCTGAAATGTAAATGGCTCTACACTTTTGCACAGAATAATTTTACCCAAAACCACAGCAGTGACATTAACCCCAACCCCACCCCCAACACAACTACAAATACCTCTACATTTACTTCCTCATCTACCTTTCAATCCAAACTCCTGTTCCTAAACAGATGTATATGTAACAACATTCATGTATATCTAGCTACTTACTCCCCATATATACTAGTCACTTCTAAAACCTGATTAAAAATATATGTTAGAGAATGGATTCATCACCACTGGATTTAATTTATCGAATCTTCATCAATGAATCAAATGGCTCAGTTCTCTCACCTATTCACCCAGTCAGTATTGGAATTCCACAAGGCTCTGTCCCTGTTCCTCTTCTTATTCAACATATTCATCACCAACCTCCACACATCATCCCTGCATGCTTCTCTTATACAATACCCTTCAAACTATCACTCAGAATACCGTTAATTCTCTCGATAAAAATACTCCTGGACAACCAGCTTCTACTCAAGCCCTCAAAAAACAAAATTACTTCTATTTTTCCTAGGTCCCTTTCACCATCCAAAGACACTTCAAAATGATATCTTTAAACAATATCCATATTTAACGTTTTCCCTGCACTAAGCTGCTGGGCATCATCATAAATGATCTGTTGAAAGTTGATCTTTATACTCAAAATGCAATAAAAAGACACCAAAAACTTGGAATGCTCTAGAGAGTTAAACAAATTTCTTACTAACCACATTAATTCTGCACTTGCCAGTGCATATCTCCTTCCTCCCCTGCTTTACGTTTCACCATCCTTATTAATATTCATCTCACCCTAAGATCACAACTCGAGCTGTACTGCAACAAGATAGCTAGGTTTGCAGTAAACCACCCTTATAAATCTCATCACTACTTAGTTATTAAAATCTTACACTGGCTTGAGTTACCCCTATGCCACAAATAATATCAACTGCTCCTTGCCCACAAAATGATATACAGTCTTTCACAATGTCCAGCTATTGGCTATAATTTTAATCATTAACTACAAAACTGCTCCCTTTGCTCCTGCAAAAAAAACTCCTTGTAATTTATAAGCCTAATAAATCTATTAAACACTGTTTATGTTCATACTCTGTGCCCAAAGCATGGAATAACATTCCAATGAACATTTGACTCATACCTAACATTCACTCATTCAATCATTAAACAATTTCCACTCACAATCGTGACTTTGTACTTGTACCTCTACTCGGTGACATTATCTCTCTTTCCATCTTCTCTATCTAGCGAAACAAACTCTACATCTCTATATTCCAAATACCTTTCTTCTCTCTTATTACTTACCCCTTTTCTTATCCCTACTTCTTCTCCCAACATTATACCCCCCATCTGCATTTTTCATCCATATCTCCTTTCTCCTCTCCTCCTTCCACGCTTTCATTTTGCATAAATTTAACATACCTTTTTATATAATCTCCTTAAATTTGCGGTCATTCAATTCTATAATATAAAATTGGTACTAATATTATTTGTAAACAAAATGTCTTCTTACCAGAAATCTTAAAACATTGTGAACATTCTGTCTAGCTGACTGTGACTATATAAGTTTATTGTTAAAGAATTTCTTGTTCAATGGAGCTTTTCTCTCTTGGCCTCCACTGAAAATGGGCCCAGTCAGACCTTCCCGGTCAACACATGTCAAATAAATAAATAAAAATAAAATAACACCCTAGCCCCTGTATGAATAAAAAGAATCAGATCAAACCTAGACCATGGCTATCTAAAGAAACTAAAAACATCATGCTTCAAAGAGACAAAGCCCAGAACGACTGGCACAAAAGCAGGCAAAAAATACATTTCATACATTTAGGCATCTCAGAAATCCTGTTAAAGTCAAGCAAAGCTCAGCATTGCACAGAGCTAATAATAAATGATATCATGTACTTATACCCAGAGGACCCAGTCAAACTACTAGTGGATAAATTTAACTCTAACTTCACAACGCCTCTCCTTCCACATTCCCAGGGCACATACTGGCATCCACAACCACCTTCAAATCTCCCAAGAATAAGTCGATAATACACTGACTAAGACCAAAAGCAATGCTTCTGAGGTGCTAGATAACATACCAGAATTCCTACTGACCTATCAAACGCACTATAGAGGCTATTTAACATCAGCCACAAAACAGGCTTTCTGCCAGAAAATGGAGGACAGCAACAGTCATCTCCCTGCAAAGAGGTGTGGCATCAATAGCCCCAGGTAATTGTAGACCCATATGTCTTGACTATCATCATCTGTATGTCTATGGAAAGGATCGTTATGAAATCAATAAATAAGGATAGCAGCAAACAACAAATTCTTGTCCCTCCCCGTTTTGGTTTTGACAAGGACAGATTCTGTCTACTTAACCTGGTTAACATCTTTGAAGAGTTTACGTAAGCAATGGATGAGGGAAAATCTGTACACATTGCGTATTGAGATCTCACTAAGGTGTCTGACACCATCCCACATTCAGGTATAGTTGATAAATTCGCCCAGATAAATATAAATCCCTATGTAACTTATTGGATGGTAAACTGTCTCACTAATAAAGCCCAAAATATTACGGTGGGTGGCTCTACCTCCTATAAATGACCTGTCACTAGTGGTGTACCCTAAGGTTCAGTACTCAGGCCACTCTTCTTTACCACTGACTTCTCTGTGGTCAAATCTAATGTTAAGGGTTCATGGCTGCAGATGATTGTAAAGTTATACCATCATCAATTCTCCAAAAGACACCAAGATCCTCAAGATGGCCTCTCCCAAACCATGGCCTAAAACTAATTGCCAAAAAATATATATAATAGTATCCTTTGTCAAGCTTGATGTCCACTGTAGCTATCACATCGACAACACATACCTGAAAATAGATCTAGTAGTTAGGACCTGTGATCCTATGTAGGCCATAAACTGTCCTTCGATCACTATGTATCCACTACTGTAAGAAAGCTTCCTTCATTGTGCAGGTCATTACAAACGGTACGGTGCCCAGGTCTGGAGATGTGCCACGGTATTCAGCATTTATTAGGTTGGTCATTGAATATAATGACCCGGCAAAACATACCTGCCCAAACACTTGACACAACTTATATAATGAATAACCACAGTGATTTCACACCAAGAAAATCAAAGGCATAAATATAAAAGCTACACTGAGCATCTCAAAGCCCTTTCCCTCTTCTCCGTATCTTACAGGTTACTGAGGAGGTAATCTCTGCCTCTCTTACGATTCTCAACCAAATTCCCTCCCCACCCTTTCAGACATACTGCACATCTATTAGTCCAATGGTGGCACAGACACCTATGATCTTTTAATGTCTTCTGCAACATAAATAGAACATGTTGGAGGGATAAATATGTAAAACAGTGAATACCACTTCTCTGGAACTGACTTCTTCTCCATATAAAGCAAAGTATGTCTCTTACTCTATTCAAGCATAACCTTAATGAATGGATAGGAAACTGTGAGTTCACCCCTGGTTAACACCTTTGTCCCTTATGGATAGGGGTAACATGTAAATGTCTGAGACCTGGGCTAGTCCTACTCAAAACACAAAGTCTCTGGGTTAATCATACTTATAATGTCTATAAACTTTTTGGAAATGCATGGCTAAGCTTCAAAACATCCTCAACGATAAATACCCTAGTAGGTACCTATGAACCTATAAAAATATAAGAAAAATGCATTCAGTCACGACTTATGAAGTACACTAACTCTAACAACCTTATTTCCAAAATTCAGCCTGGCTTCAATCTTCACCATATTATTACCTCTTCAGCTTCACCAATTTCATAAATCAACACAGGAATGACAGCAACCTGGTATCTTCACTGTTCTTAGCTTTATCAAAAATATTTGACACCATATCCCGTCAACATCTTGCTGAATTTTCTTCTCTTGGCCTCACCCAGCCCTCTTGTCGCTTGTTCAGTCAGGAATCAACAGACAAACAGCTGTGGGTTCAGTTCAAGCAGCTTTATTACATACAAACAAATCAGGATTGAGGCTTAGTAACTTAAACTTAAACTTATAAACAGACTGACTACTACACTCATACATGTTAACACTCTAGCTTTTCTCTCAAAATGGCACTGCTGCCTGCACTTGCTCACTATTTATATGCACGTGCACACACTTGGAAATGCTCCTTAAACTTACAACACACTCTCTGTTCTACATCTTCCCTCTTTGATAAATAGATTATATACCAAATGACAGCATTCAATGACATGCAATTACACAGAAATGATCCTTTGACATGCAATTATACAGAACTTATTTTTTGACATGCAGTCATATAAAATTAAATACATATAAAATAATCATGTCTAGGTTGCTGTGTATTTTACACTAGGTCTAGAAATATGACCTGATCATGTAACATAAAAATCAGAATTGGATCTAGCAATGGGGACTGTCTTTAAGGAATATTCAACTTTGGGGACATCTGGGACATCATCAGGAATGGGAATAGGTACCAAGGCATGTTCTTCAGTATGAACATTGTCTGGGTTGTTCTGAGTTCTCGAGTGTGTATCACATGTACGATGCTGAAATATCGATTCAGACACCAGAAGAAGATGGCTGCGGTTTCTTCTGTATTCTGTACCCTAAGATTCCACCAAGTTGGATCTCGGATTGGCAAATATACCTCTCGCTTGACCAATTCAATCAAAGCCTTTCGCCATTTGCATTCTCAATGTCTCTCCTTTTTTCAACAGATGAATAAATCTGCTCATTTTATCATACCTGGACATCTGAAAGAAATGCTTCTTAAAAAGTTGGGCTTTGATTGCTCTGATGATTTTAGCATTAGGCACCAACAAACTAGAACTGATAGGCAAGGCTGTTCTGGTTTGCCTAGATAGAAGTCTCTGAGCAGGAGAGCCAAGTAGGTTGTCATGGGGTATATTTCTGAGATTAAGTAAATTCAAGAAGATATCAGTATTGTCATTCTTTGACCTCTCTAGTAATCGCTTTGCACTCTGTACTGCATGTTCAGCTAGGCCGTTTGACTGTGGGTATTCTGGACTGCTAGTACTATGGATAAAGTCCCACTCTTTTGCAAATTTCTGAAACAACTGATTGGTAAACTCAGTACCATTGTCAGAAATAACTTTGTGTGGACTACCATGGACTGAGAAATTATGTTTCAACTTAGTAATAACAGCACTGGATGTTAGGTTAGTTAGCAAATTGATCTCAAACCATTTCAAATAAGAGTCTACCAACACTAAATAATTCTGATTGTTCCACTCAAATATGCCAGTGGCTACTGTTGACCAAGGTAGTTCAGGAATATGGCTTAGCTGAAGTCGTTCTTTTTGCAAATGTGGTTTAGTACTATTGCATACTGAACAAGATGAAAGCACTTTATCAATGTCTTTCGACAGAGAAGGCCAGAATACTAGCTCTCTTGCCATTCATTTGGTAGATTTGGAACCTGGGTGGTGACGATGCAAAATTCGTATGCATTCATGTTCTAAAGAAGTAGGAACAATAACTTTTGGACCTTTGAAAATGAAAGCATCTTCCATCAGCATCTCATCTCTGTATGGAAAATAAAGTTGCAATTCTGGTGGTACAAAAGATTGCTTTGACGGCCATCCAACATTGATGAAATGGGTGAACTTCTGAAAAATTGGATCAGTCTTTGTATGATCTCTCAGCTCATCAAGTCTTGTGGTAGAAAAATTATGCACTTCCATGACATCAAAGTCAAAATTCTCTTCATCAAGCTGTTCTGTGGCATTTATGGGGGATCTGGATAAGGTATCAACTAGATAAAGAAGTTTGCCTTTCCTATAGACCATTTTGAAGTTGTATCTTTGTAATCGGAGCATCATTCTTTGTAGTCTTGCTGGTGCTGTATGCATAGGCTTCGTTAAAATAGTGACTAGAGGTTGATGATCAGTTTTGATTTGCATAGCTCAGCCATAAATATAATCATGGAACTTCGAACATCTGAGCACGATTCCCAAAAGTTCCTTCTCAGTTTTAGCATACTGCATTTCAGTTTGGGTAAGAGTTCTAGATGCATAGGCAACAGGTCTGCCATCTTGAAGAATAACTTCACCAAGACCAAACTTTGAAGCATCACAGGAAAGAACTACTGATTTGTGGACATCATAGTATCTCAATCTAGGTTGGTTGGCAATTTGCTGTTTGAGGTTATCAAATGCTCTCTGGTGCTGTTCCAATCAAGACCAGGCAACATTTTTGCATGTCAGCTCTCTCAAAGGTGCTGATAACTCACTAAAGTCAGGGATAAATTTGCCCAAATAGTTAACCATACCAAGAAAACACTGGAGGGGTTGGACATTGTCTGGAGGTGACATCCCAAGAATGGCTGCTTGTTTGGAAGGGTCTGGTCGTAATCCTGTACTGGTAAATAAATGACTTACATAAATAACTTCTGCTAGCCTGAATTTACATTTCAGAGGATTGACCTTCAAGTTCACTTCACGCACTCTGTCCAGAACTTTCCTGAGGTTTCTTTCATGCTCTGTTTCTCCATTACCTCCAACAGTAAATCAGCCACTATTACAGCACACGGATAACCCAAACAAATCTGCTCCATTGCATGCTGAAAGACTTCACTGGCAGCATTTATTCCAAAAGGCATTCTGAGAAATCTGCATCTGCTAAATGGTACACTGAATGTAGTAAGTAATGAAGATTTGCAATCAAGTATTACTTGTCAAAGTGAACTCTTTCCATCCAAGACAGAAAAAAAACAGTGGCACTTGGCATGAGGGCGGCAACCTCCTCAACTGTACACATAGGATGATGAGATCTTTTTAATGGCCTGTTCAAGTCTCTTGGGTGAATGCATATTCTGATTTCATCTGAGCTTTTCTTATGAGCAACTACCATGGAAGGTACACACTCATTTGGTTCTGTGACTGGACAAATCACACCTTGCTGCACCATCTTATCTAACTGGACCTTGATTTTGTCCTGCATAGCTATTGGAACTCTCCAAACTAGTCTGACCAATGGAATGACCTCAGGGTCTACTTTCATGGAATACACAAATGGAAGTTTGCCTAGCTTTTCATCAAAAACATCAGCATACTTTGAGAAAATAGCATCAGTGAAGCTGGAACTAGGGCATATGCGTACATGATGGACTTCTTTGGTAAACAAAAGCAGTTTCATTCTTAAACTGTCTCTGAGACCTAACAATGACTGTAGAGATCTTCTGACTACATAGAATTGTAAGCTGTAACTGTTCCCTACCAAATAGCATGAAAGCATTACTGAGCCTTCAGTTTGAATCTCTTCACCTGCATAAACAACAAGCTTTGCACAATTAGCCAAATTAAGTTGCTAACCAACTCTCACTCTAGCAAATTTTTCTACTGACATAACATTACACTTTGTATCAGTGTCTGCTTTGAGCTCTGTGGGTTTGAAATTGATCAGGACAGTACAAAACACATCATTCTTTGCCAACAAATCTACTGCATTAACCTTTGCACAGACCACTGATACACCATCTACATAGAAAGTAGGGTTGCAGCTTTCTACATCATCAACTTGTTTTTTTGAGTGACCTTTTTTATAATTGAATGAGACTTGTTTGATTTACAAAACTTTTGAAAGTGGTTCCATTTTTTACACTTGTGGCATTGCTGACCAAATGCTAAGCACTTATCTCTTTTAGACTCATGATTGGCACCACAATTACGACAGCTAATAATAAGACTTGACTTGGGTTTTGCTGGGCTAGTCCTGGAACTTGCTAGAAAGTTACGGGTTCTCCCTGGAAAACCTGCAGGGCCTGCAGCTGCCATGTGCTTATGCCTGGTGCTGCTAGCTATGTGTTGCATGCTGTCTATGCTTGCTCTAGAGGCTGATGAAACCATGCTTTTATCACTTGCAAACATACTTGTGTGTCTTTCTGTGAGCTCATGGATCTGACAAATCTCTATAACTTTGCTGTTTTGAAGCAAAATCTTTCTCACTGCAGCACTATTAACACCACACACAAGCCTGTCCTTTATTAACTCATCTTTCAAGTTATCAGATCTGCACATTTTAGCTTTATTTCTGAAGTCAGTGATATAAGCTGCAAAAGTTTATCCAGGCTTTTGGTCTCTTGTATAAAATAGGTGCCTCTCTATTGTAACATTTGTCTGGGGGTTGCACATTTCACTAAATTTATGTTTCAAGAACTCAGGGTCCTCTCTTGATTCAGCCAGTACAACAATATGGTGGTTTTACCCTTCTCCTGTATATACAGCTGATGCGTACCCAAATGAATGCTGTCTTTCAATGGCTTCTGACCCAGCTATGTTAAGCAAAATAAATGCCCTCGTATGTGCATCTTTGTCAAAAAAAGCTGCTTGCATGAAAATATTGTATTCCTGCTAAAATACTCTCCACTTCTCTGCAATATTATGATCAAACACAAGTTTACTGGGTCTGCGAAATGCCTCTGCCATTTCAACACACAGTAGTGAAGGTGCTTGAAAATATGTATGAACACACACACACACACACACACACATATATATATATATATATATATATATATATATATATATATATATATATCAGAACTTGTAATTATGCCCAATAGCACAACAGACTCATTGAAATAACTGCACTTTGCCAAATAAGTCTCCTTAGCACAAGAACACTTTATAGTCACTGTACTGTGCGAAACCACCCTTTATCAGCGTAAGAAATATTTCAAAATGGCTGTACTTTGCAGTTGAACTGCACACGGCACAAGAAGCTCAGAGTAAGAAACACTTTGAAATGAATGCACTTTGGAAATTAACTGTATACAGCACAAAAACATTTCAAAATGACTGTACTTTACGAAATAACTCTGTACAGTGTAATAAACACTTTGAAATAGCACTCTGCGAATAAATGCACATAGCAGAAGAAACTTTTCTAAATGGCTGTGCTTTGACTGCACTTTGCAAGATAATTGTATTTTGCAGACAGTAGACTCTGAAATAGTTGCACCATAATAAAGTGCACACTCTGCAAACACTTTGCACACTCTGAGATAATTCAAACAACTCTAGTTATGCTTTGAATGGCTTTGCTCAATGCAAAATAGTAGCTTATGCCCAAATACAGTTGTTTACTAAAAAGATACAGTTGCCTTGTTTTTCGAAGCTTATGTTGCCCTTTTATTGCACTCGTTATGCCCATTTAACCGCTTATCATGCTCATTATACTTTTCTTGTGCTCATTTTACTTCAAACATGCTTGTTGTGCAAGCTGGAGATAATTCTGAACCTCATATACGTATTTTTAATAGTTTTATCAAATATTGTGGTTTTGAACATTATGTTTAATTAATAATGCATTTTGTGCCTTCCATTTGATTAATAAAACGTTTTGTGTTACTCATTTGATTAATAATGCATTTTGTGCCTTACAAATGCTCCTTATCATTTCCTTTGCAAAATAAATCATTTGTGCAAGTTTTGGTTACCTAAAGTTCATTTCTGGCCCTTTTTAATCGTTTGAGCACTGTATCACCCAGCTTGCTCAATATACCTTCACCATCAATTCTGTACCTCATGACTTGAAGAAGTTACACTCTTATTCCCACTTCTGACACCATGTCACTCTTCCGGTCAGGATAAAAGACATGAACAGTCGTGGGTTCAGTTCAAGCAGATTTATTACACACAAACACATCAGGATTGAGGCTTAGTAACATAAATAAACTTATAAACAGACTACTACACTCATACATGTAAATACTCTAGCCGTTTTCTCAAAATGGCACTGCTGCCTGCAGGTGCTCACTCATTTATATGCACGTCCCCACACTTGGAAATGCTTCTTAAAGTTACAACACACACTCTGTTCTACACCTCTTTCAAAGTTCCAAAGCTATCTGACTGACAGACAGCAAACAATCAAATGGAAACAAAATATCTCCTCCTTCCTACCAATCACTGTCAAACAGCTCTCAACTGTCCAGGTTTTCTTATAATGTCCACATTTCTGCCTCATATTTTTGTTATGTACCTCATAAAACTTGTGGTTTTCTGGCAAATCATTAAGGACTGAATTTACCAAATAATGACAGACATTTAACTTTTAGACTTCATATCCTTCAGAAAATGCATGGTAAAACTAAACCTTTTATTCTACCAACTTTCTAAGTTTATACAAGCAATATTTCAAAATTTTCCCAATTTTTGGGCCTTTGTTGCCCTAGTATTTTTGGCTTTGTCCAGATTTCTTGTGCTAAGAAGTTGAGAGATAATCTGCTGGAATCCCACAATGATCAGTGATAGGTCCTCTCTTATTCAACATTTTATAAGCAAACTACATACCATGGAATACATTCATTTGATAGAAAATAGAAAATATTGAATCACAAAATGATGAAAACTTAAAATATTGAAAACTTATTTAATTCAGGAGGAGGGCCCCCTGCTAATTATACATACCATTCCAGGATTGCACAACAGTAAGGAAAGGGAAGATTTCATTTCTTACTCTGATGTGTTATGTCATAGTGAAGGTAAAATGACATTTACAACTCTCACTGTTATGCCTCCATTGGTATGAAGCAGTATACATTGCATTCATCAGTGTAAGGAGCTTACGATGATTTGCCCCACGTAGTCGACCTAGATCACAGAATGTTAAGTAAGCAATATCATCATAAGCCAATCATCAATTTTGCTAAATTATACCCTGAACTTTTCAGCATGCCTGCTTCAGTTTTAGTTACCTTGTTAACAAGAATGAGTCTGCATTGAGCAATTTACATATTTACTAATTTAAATAAACTAATTTGCAAATGTTCTAATTCATGGCTTGCCGGTGATTGCAACTCTGTCCAATCAGATATATCAGATTAATGTCAACAACCCAAAGTTCTCAAGCTGGAAGCAGAGCTACATTCTGAGTTAACAAAATACTAAGTATTTCCTGCAAATATTTTTACCTATTTGTTGCCCAGGTAAATCCATTGGACACAACTGTCCCATTTAAATGACTTGCTCAGAGTCACACAGTAGGCAAATGAAGGTGGAAAGACTCAAACTCTGTACCCTCTACACAGAAGAAGCTCATTATGTGACATATCTGATTGGACAGAGCTTTATTTTTCTGCTCTCACTGCCAGAGTATCCTAGAGACATAATTAATATCAAATACAATTTTATTCTGTAAGCTAAAGTAATATTGACTGGAAATGATAAACACTCATCTTTGAGTCCTTTTCATTAGCACAGCAGTTAGTGGGTATATATTTACAAGTGAGAATGATTGTAACAAGTACCATACTTTCAAAGGTTCCAATGCAGCATAACTTTTCTAGTTGCTTTTTTTCTGAAGGAAGAGAACTGCCACGTGCTGACTAGCATTCTGCCTAGTATTATTAGGAAACTGGAGTGCTTGAAGAGGGCTTAAATTTAAATGAATTGAAACTTTGAAAATGCTCTTGTAACATTTTAATTCAGGATGTTTGTAGTGCAAAACACATTCATGAATATCAGCCACACTCCGGGTAATAAATGCATTAATTTATAATTTAAAAACATTTAGTAAAGTGACTTGATCAGTGGGTAAGGGATTGTTTAGAAGACTGAATATAATCCTATATGGTGGGAGTTATTTCAATTACAGAGTACTTGGTTTAATATTCAAGCGTTACATTAATCCAGTAACTGCAGTCTGCATATTGCTGCATTATTATTTTAATACACATTAAAAGGCTTTTTGTAAATAATAAATGATAAATGGAAGCATGCAGAATTATATAAATAATCTTCTAATATTGGTTTGTCAGCAAGGAGTTGTAAATATTGTTTGCACAGCATTTCCCAATTTATTTCACTGAGTATCGAGAAACGTGCCTGAACTAAAATATATTAAATTTGGTCCTTCACAACTCACACTTATGATACCTTAAATTTAAGGCCAATTGAACTCTCCCAGAAATTACAATAAAAAGGAATAAACTATATTATTATGTTAAATAAATGAAGTTATATCACCTACTAATGCAGAGATAAACCAGCACAAAATTTGCAAGATGGGGCTGCAGTGTAAATATATCAGTTTACGTCAATTTTCCAGAAGATGACACTAACTGTTCCTACAGAGCGTAATACATCATATTAATTACAGAATGAGCCTTCTTTAAGCATTGCAGTTTGTGAAGGCAGACACCTAACTGACCAGAAGTGCTTTTACACTACTGCAGATTACATTGTGCTATGGAGAAGTATAGTCCCATCGTGCAAGATTCAAAAACCAGCACAAGTCATGTACATCTGGACCAGGTTTCAGGAAAAGAGCAGCCCCTCCCATGAGATGGAAAGAGGAACAAAGGCCTTTCATTTCATCCTACACCAGCCTTCCAGCAACATATATCTGCTTCCTCCCTTATCACCAACGTGGCAGATACCACCTTTCTCTTTGCCCTATCCATGGAATTAATTGTGACCATGTGGAAAGTAAGAAACAGAAGAAGATGCTGTTTTTTGATTGTAGGTCTGGATTACATCTGTACCTATTTATCAACATTTGATTACAAGGAAAGTGTGACTGGGCAGGTTTCTATTTTCAGCAGGGGCCAGGGGAGAAAACCTTCAAAGTATTACAGAATAATAATTTTACAATGTTCAAAAATAATACAAAAACATCTATAGTCTAAATATCATATATATATATATATATATATATATATATATATATATATATATATATATATATATATATATAATATTTTTAGATTCATAACTTCCATAACTTGTAGTGTAAATAAGTTTCCATTTCCAGGATAGGATGTTTAATGTATTTCTCTTTACATATATACTTACAATAAATGCATCTCCTGCAAGCATAAGTCCCTTATCTGTCACTTTTAATTCCATTTATCGTTCTTATTTGGTCCTTATAGCATGGTCTATTTTTCAAAGTTTGAGATTTTGTATATTCAAAATTAGGTCCTTCTTCCACTATTTATTTTAATTGTGGAATCTATTGTAAAATATTCCAATGTCTCCTAATGATTTTCTTCTCATCATTTGTTTTTCTATTATAAGTAAGAATACACCTACACCTAAATGAGTGTAGGAGGCCTGTTATGTGAATGTGCAGAGGGCATTAATGAGAATGTTAAAGATGAGGGGATCAAGGATAGAACCTTGTGGTACACCCTGGGTAACTGGGAGGTCTTGAGAGAGAGACTGACTGCTACCTACTGGACAGGTAGCTTTTGAATCAGGGAAGGGTTGGCTAAGATAGACCTAGTGAGGACAAATGAGGTAGAACTGTGTTGTGACAAACTGCGTCAAAAGCTTTAGACAAGTCCAGAAATAAGGAGGATACTAGATTGCCATTATCTCCAGCTTTGTTGACAGTATCAGGTAAGGTTAGAAGTGCAGCGTTAGTACTATTGTAGGGATGGAAGCCATGTTGCATGGGGGATAGGAGTTTGTCCTGCAGGAGATAGTTTAGGAAAAGTTTATGAATACATTTTTCAAGTGTTTTGGACAGAGAGGATAAGATTGCTATTGATCTAAACTTAGTAATATTTATTGATTTCCTTCTTTGTGTACAGGGACAGTGTGTGATTTTATTCCAGAGAGAAGGAATGTAGGATTCCTGGACTGACCTATTTATAAGGACTGAGGCAGTATAGGCAATGCTACCAGCTGCTATTTTAAGTTACTCATTTGGAAGGTCACCAGCTGAAGATAAGCATGGTTTGTTTAACAGCAGCCTTATATAGAATGTGATCAGATATTTGAAAGTGAAAGTGGAAGTGGTCACATATGGCTGTTCGGCAAGGTTGTGATTGGATGTCAGAGAATCCTTTGTTGGGGATACCATATTATCTAAGAGTTAAATTCTATTGGAATTTTGAGTGGTGAGTTATTGGGAGAGGGCTTAGGGTTTCATTTTTGTTTGGGATATAAGATTTCTTTAATTGCTGACCAGAAATTGTTAGGGTTGTGTTTACTATTGTTCTGAAAGTTGTTATAGTATATTTTTTGTCTTCATTTGTTTGCTTTTTAGTATGGTTGTGGAGCAATTTTAAGTTTTTTAAGCATTGTGGTATTTTATATTTTTTGCCATTCTTTCCATGTTTTTTCTTTATCCTGCTTTAGCATTCCACTCTTTTTGGATAGCCAAATTGCATTATTTGTTTTTAGTATCTTCCTTCTAGGAGGTGCAACATAGACCTAGGGAGGACATATGAAGCAGAAGTTTGCTGTGACAAACTGTGTCAAAGGCTTTAGAAAACTCTAGGACTAAAAAGCATTCTAGTTTGCCATTGTCTCTGGCTTTATTGACAGTATTAGTAAAGTTTAGAAGTGCAGTTAGTACTATAGGTGGGATGGAAGCTGTGTTGTGTAGGAGATAGGATATTTAGAAAAGTTGTACTGAATTAATTTCTCAATCATCAATTATTACAGACAGCAATAAGTTTATAGCCAGTATAAATCAATTAACAAGGAAGCACAAAGTAAACAGGTTTTCTTTCATTTACTGAATGCAGAAATTAGGAAGCTAGGGAGACAAAGCAACTGGCATATACAGTGCAAACTGTTATTCAAGAGAAGGGACAGTAGCCAACTTAGTAAGTGGTCCTTAGAGTGCAAGGACTATTCATTTGGAGAGAAAATTACGACCAATTTCCAAAACAAGACAGGCGCATATTTGATTACTTAAAGTTAATACATAACAAGGCTCTTCGTGTAAGTTTGCCTACACAGCAGAATGACAAAGTTCTCAGTGAAATCATTTGGGAGTTGAGCATTGCGGCAGAGCTCCTGTAATATCAGGGTCAGGACTATAGTGACCACAAGCTATCACACAATGACAAAGTTCTCTGTGAAATCTTTCATGGATTGAGCATCTTAATGCTTTAATCTTTAGTGTTCTCTGGAACACTATAAGGAATGGTCATCAGGTCTAAATTTTTAGTTACTCCCCCATTTTATATGATGTTTATTTCACAGTTCTCTCTGCATACAATGCTCATACAGACGCCTTCCTTATGCACAATCAAGATTTCTTGTTCAACAGTGAACTCATTGTAATGCCAAAATATGGCAGTCACAGACTGGAACTAGGGTGGTCTTGGAATGTTATCACGTAACCTAATTGGTTAACTTTAGTCAAATGATACATCTTAGATTGTTTTAAAGATGGCGACTACACTGTTTAGTGTATTATCTGAAGAAGTTTTCAGATTTTGTCAAAAAAAAGTGCTTTATATTAAATATTTTGTGTGATCTACTTGGTCTGCTGTCCTTCTGAGTTTTTGTTTTGTACTTTGTTTTGCTGAGTAGTTACGTTTTGGAGTTTGTCATGGCGTCCGGTGGACCAGGCAGCCTGAGTTTGTTTTCACAGCAGAAAGATAAGTTTGAGGCTGAGGATTTAACTGTTTTAATTGATGTCCTGTCCAAACGCTTACAAACCCTTACTTCACGTGTGGAAGCCATAGACCAGCAGCACTGGGACTTACGCAGCACATTATCAGTGCCTAACACTAGGATCCCACTGCAAAAGTCTCCTAGTTCGAATCAATTCTTACCATCGCCAGACCTCTTGGTTTCTAATGTGGTGAGCAACCAGCAAGGGACAGATCGCTATACCAACGTTTTGTGGCATCATCAATGTCGAACAGCAAACTAACCTTACCTCGGGGCTTATTGGAGTACTCGTTTTATTGGAATGGCTTAATGGAAGTATTTCCTTGATTAACATCATTCAGAATCAACAATGGTGACAACTGGCTGGAGATAATGAAGACAACCAGGTTAGAAGCTTTAAAATTTCTGATAAATTGAAAATGCTCGATCATAAATTAATTAAGCTAAAAAAAATTGTAATTGGAAATCTCTTATTTTAGGGAATGTTTACAAAAGCCTAAAGGGCTTTGGAGACATCAGTTCCCAATGGGTCTTGAAGCTAATTCATCCTTTCATGTTGATGTACTTAAGTTATTTGACAAACAAGGTTTTGAACTTTTAGAACTGATGATTAAGCATTACAGTGCATGGGTAGATAACATCACAAAGGAAGTCTCTGAATTGGATGCTGCTATTAAATGGGACATTGAGTTCAATAGGTATAAGTTTGACTATGCTAGAATGTTTGCTAGCATAGATCGATATTTAGAGAAGTTAAAAGCCGCTAAAATTAAAAAGCTTCAATGAGATCATACAGCATATGATAATGGTTCAGTTTATCCTTGCCCGCCAAGTTCACAAAATTGATCCCCTAACAATCAACAAATTACACAGGGCCAAATACAAGGTGGTGACCATAATCAGAATTTGAGAACTGAGCCCCCAAAGCATGTTACAGTATCAGAGTCAGATGTAGGCACTGAGTTCAGCCCCTGTTAGGAGAAGTGAGAGGTTACAAAACTCGAATGGTGTGGTAGCACATACGACTGCGAGTAACCCTCCACAATAAAAGAATTTTCAAAACACCAACCAATTAGGGGCTGTCCCCAAATGAATGAATCAAGTACAGAATGGGAGGAACTATCGAAAGTTCAACAAACAGAAGCGATAGTTGCTAACCAAACTGGGAATTTAGCTATTATAAAAAACAATTCAGGTGACTTTAAGATTTTTAACTATTCATCAGTGGATGTTGTCCCGGATATTGTTGAACTTTTAGCCAAAGGCTACACGCTTGTTTCTTCATAACATATTAACGTTGTTAGAGCAATTTTGGACATTAAAAGTTTCACTAGGAAATTGAATTTAAAATTAATTTTGGGTGATAATAATGGGGTTGGAGACAACCCATTTCAGATTTCCAGTACATTTAATCCACCAATCCATCCAATATTACAAACTTTTGAACAGCTTTGCGAACTAAATTTGTGTTATGTGTTTAAAAGTACTAATAATTTTTCATACCAAGGAAATGTTAACAAATTAGAATGGCAAGAGTTGAACCTATTGAGATCCCTCAATGTTAGGGTATGTAAACCCGATAAGGGTGGAGGTTTAACTATTATGGATTATTACGACTATGTGTCTCGTATGAAAGAGATTTTATTGGGTGAGGCTTACCAACTTGGTTAACACAGCATACCAGTGTATTAATAGATTTCTGAATGATTTGTTCATAGATGCTAGAATTGATGTGGATATGTAAAACTATATGTGTATCCCATATCCTAGGATACCAGTTTTATTTGGTATCCTGAAGATCCATAAGGATTTATTCAATCCACCAATGAAACCACTAGTCGATGGTCGTAATTCAGTTACATACCCTTGTGCAAAAATTGTTGATTTCATTCTGAAAAAAATACCTGGTAGATGAAAGACAAGTGTGTAAGGATTCATGGTCATTTCTGGAAAAAAATTGGTGAACTAGAATTTAATGTTGATCATAACTTCCAGACGAAAGATGTAAAAGATCTTTATTTATCAATCCCACACTTGGAAGGCATTGGGTGGATTAGCTGTATGTTGAGAAGGAAATGAGCGACACATGCAGAGTTTTCTCTGGTAGCTGAACTACTAGATATCATTCTGACTAATAATTATTTTTTATTTGAAAAAGATTATTATTTGCAAAAAATAGGGGTAGCCATGGGCTCACCCTGCGCAGCTAGTTTTGCAAACCTAGCGATAGCTTATTGGGAAACAGAGTTCATATTTAAGAATAATGATATACAAGAACTCATCCTGTTCTAAACCCGTTAACTTGATGATATTTTTGTCATCTTTAAGGGAGATCTTAACGATACTAACTGGTTGGTAGACTACCTTAATAATACCACTAATTTTTTGAAATTTACATTTAACTTTAGCAAGGAAGAAATAGCCTATTTGGACATTAATTTGAGGAAGGATAGGGTCAATAATTGTTATTTAGCCAAGATTTTTAGGAAAAACACTTATTCTAATTCATTTCTACATTTTTCTAGCTGCCACCCTTACCACCAAAAACAGTCGGTGATTAAGGGTCAGTTAGTGAGGGCAGCTAGAATTGTTACATTGGATAGCGAATTTCAGATTGAGTGTGAAGTACTGAAAAATATGTTCCTGAGCCGTAATTACTAGGACCCACAATTTTCTGCAGAAAATTTTGTCAAATTCCGCAGGGTCATTTGTAAAATTCCGCAGCTCACCATGGCAAAATAAACAAAGTTCCGTGACATTCACAGTTGTCAATCATTGTGCTATTTTTAAGCAAAGTTACCACCTCAGGAGTAGGCCTATATTGCCTTTCATCTGTTATTAACTTATTATTTATTATAAACACAGTTAAGAGAATGTGATACTAATAGTTAGGAATGAAAATGAAATGAAATGAAAAATGATTATGAAACAAATATTTTAATGTAGGCCTGCAACGTTACAAAAAAACTCTAATGAAAACAAAAATTTAGTTATTAATTATTTATTATTATCAATTAGACAATCACAGAGTCAGTTGGCTGAGTTGTTGTAGAAAACCGAAATCTAGGCTCGCAGACTGTCAGTTTAGAGACTCTGGTGCAGTGGTGAAAGGACTGATCCGTACTTGGAAAATGACCATTCGACATCAACTGAGGCTACAGGAAAAGAAATGTAAGCCTTTGCTAGCATTGTCTGTTTTGGTAGCCTGTCTTCCACTGCACGCCAGAACTTGACGATGTCCCTCTGTAAGTCCTGCTCAGTTACCAGACTGAGATAAATCTGCCATTCATCCACTGCATTTATGATTGTTTGGCACCGCAGCAAAATCTGCAATGGCCTTTGGCAAAATAGACAGCTGCCATGGGTCAAATAGTCGAACAGCCTTGAACAACTCACGAGCAGGCTGCTTTTCTCCTTCAACGTATTCTGCCAATTTAGCTGCTGCATTTGTCATTGCTGCTTCACAAGCTGCAGTTGCATATGGAAAACCTGGGTTATGCAGCCATAACAAAACATCAAAAACAGTATTGAAGATGCTTACAGTACGCAGTTCCCGACCTTCAAGACATTTCAAAGTGTTTATCAAACTCTTGCAGTGTACAGCCAAGAATTCCAACTCTGCTTGCAATACTAGGGAGCTTTCTCCACTCAGAATATCCAGTAATTTGTGTAGCTGCACTGTAGCTCCTACCTGGGCAATTTCATTTTCAATGAATGCCTGATAATACTGAACATGTTCCCCATGGTAAAGTGCTGCACTGAACCAGGTATTCCAGCGAGTGACGACGGGAGTTGGTGGCATTGTTATGTTACTGGCTGAACATACACAAAGGTGAGTCAGATACCGCGCTCGTCTGCCAGGTGCTTTTGAAAATATTGCCTTCATACTTGCAGCAAAGTTGTCAGTCAATTCCAGTGCAAGACGAAACTCCTCACCCACTAACGATAAAATATGAACCCAACAGGTCATATGGCAGGCATTGGGCAACAGACCTCGCAAGCCATCATTAAAACACTTCATCATGTAGGTGGCATTGTCACTGACAAAAGCCAGCAGATCATTGTAATTGATGCCTGCGAATTATGGCTTGAGCTACTGAGATGTTATTTACTTTCTCCAAAAATTCTGTATTAACAAGCATTGCCTTGTAACCGTCTGCATCAAAGGCATCCAGTGGTTGTAACAGTACATTCACCGCATAGCGCCTGGCGACATCACTCGTTTTGTCTGCTATGATTACAATTTTCCGACCAGCCAAATTATTAACAAGCTCTGCCTGTAGGGTGCCATATACCTTCGGTACATAATGCTCACGAAGCCAGTTGGCTCGTGGTATGTCACCGCCACCCTTGATGTTGTCTGCAATAAAAGTTCACAGTTGAGGATTATCCAGCTTTTCTAGCGGAATGTTGGCAGACATGATCGCCTTCACAAGCCCAACAATCAAATCCTCTTTAGCATTGTGCACTGCCGTCTGCCTTGCTTTGCATCCGTCAATTGTAGTTGGCCGTTTAGGAGTGATTCCCAGATCGCAGTCAGCTTTGCGTTTGGCCACACATTCAGAATGACGCTTTGACTGCAAGTGGTCAGTGATTGTCTGTCTCCGAACGTGATCGACAGTTACGTTGCACATTTTGCACATTAGTAGTCCACCTTCCACTGCAAAAACACGTGATCCAAATTCAGAAACGCGACTAGCAGGTGTCACATGCGTTGCACTTTTTGAATGCTTATACATTTTTACTGAAGTAGCACTTAGTACACTAAATATAAACTACAGTACGCCAATGTCAGCACAAATCCAAACTGAGTGACTAGGAACTGTTTTTCTTCTCTCCTATGCGCCGCCTACTGACAGCTGTCTGTTGCTAGTCTGTTTTGCAAGTTCATTCAATTTCCCGCGTAAAAGTGAAAATTCTGCGACATAGGACAATTTCCACTGCTTAGGACAAATTCTGCGGCTCGGCTCAAAATTCTGCAGCCCATGGAAAACTGTGGGCCTTAGTGATTACCTTACCAAGTTGATTGATTCATTTATTGATGAGATTAAGTCGAAAAGACTTAATGGGGATTTATATCCCTATATTAGGCATAGCAGTTGACTCAAATTCAAATGAGTGCACCGTAGAGAATTATTTTGCCCATGAGACTTCAACCATGGGACATTCTGATTTGAACCTAAGTTTGGTAACAACATTTAGCATGGAAAGCAACCTGCTGTCTAATATAATACATAAGAACTGGGAGTTTTTTAGAAATGACCCAGTAATCTTTAATAAAGTGGGGAGCTTTCCCCATATCATTTACAGAAGAGGCTGTAATATGAAAAACTTATTGGAATCTAAACAACTGAAAATGGTAAAACACTCAGGGATGTTTAAATGTGAGTCTTGCAACTACTGCAGCTTTATGGATGAGGGTAGTCATTTTGAAATCAATGGTACCAAATTTAAGTAAAAAAATAGATAGAACTGTAATTCTAAATTTGTGGTGTACTTGGCAAAGTGCCAATGTTGCCTGGTATATTATATAGGTAAGATGGAGCGCAAGCTTCATGAATGGGTATATGAACATCAATATGTCATCCCTAAGTGTAAATTAGACAATGCACTAGCTAAACATATTTTGTCAGCTAAAGATCATAAATTTAAATTCAGAGTGATTGATCAAGTAACACAGGACATAAGAGGTGGGCCAATCTCGATTAAGTTAGAAGAGCTAGAATTGCATTGGCAAATTCACCTTAATGCTTACAATTACCCAGGGATTAATGACTTATGTTCAATAAAATGTATTTTAAAACTTAAAAGTTTGTTAAGGTGAGTTAGTGGTAGTACATTACATTTATTTGTTTTATATATAAAAGTCCATTTAAGAAAGTATTTATTCTTATGTTTTTTAACAGTTAATGTATTAATTGTGCATGATTTGTATGCATTTATATTTGCATTTATATTTATATTTACAATATTTGGTTTTGTGTTTTAAATAATTAGGAACTATTTTCTTTAGGGAGTTTTATATGTACAAAGTATTTTCTTATTTAACTGGTTGCTAAGGGCGGTCTTGAAATGTCGTCACATAACCTGAGTGATTAACTTTAGTCAAATGATACATCTTAGTTTGTTTTAAATATGGCGACTACACTTAGTGTTTTATCTGAAGAAGTTTGCAGATTTTGTCAAATGAAAAGCACTTTATATTAAATATTTGATGTGATGTACTTGGTCTGCTTTCCTCCTGAGTTTTTGTTTTGTACAAGTTGGAACTAGACACACAAACTGGAGCAAGATTTCCTCCATAGAGGAGCTCTGATATAAACCTATTAAGTCCTCTTTTAATCCTGTATTTATTCACTTAGATAAACAGTGTCTGTTAACCATGTAAGACTCACTAGAAACAATTGCCTGTATTTAAGGGTAAGAGATTTGGTGTGGCTAATTGATTTGATTCTTCATTCATCCACGTCCCTTTTCCCACTTTTGTACATTGGGTTGAAGTGTCACTTCAACAGTGGCAATCATCTAGAGCCAAGGATTACACCACCAGGGGCCTATAAAACATGGACAGCCAGTAAAGGTTGTTAAGACTCACATCTAGGTTTGAAGGACTTTAGCTGCTGCACACTTTCTAGATCACTAGCCAAGTAAAAATGGTCTAATTTTCTTAAACTAGAGTAATTTGAGGAGAAATACTGAAAACATTCATATTTCAGATAGTATTGCTCATTACATTTCATTTAAAATGTCGATGCCCAAATGAAACAGTATAATCAGTATGCCCGATAAACAAAAAAAACGAAGATAAAGCATCAGATAGAGACAGCATTTTGCACAAATGAAGCAAAGAACCACAACAGTGTTGTGCAAAGAGGTGAAAAGCCAGTAACATACTTGACTAATAAAATAAAACAAATTTATTGAAACAAATGAGTTTCAGCGTTTTCATCCCCAACATGTTTACAGGATTCATCAGAACATTTTCTTTATAGATTCACCACTTCTTTTTATAACATAAATTAGGTGTGCATACTATGCCAAGTGGTTCTTAAAGAGATATAACGTTTTAAGAAAACTTCATAAAAAATAAATAAATATTGCAATAATATAAAATATAAAAATAGATGTCTATTAGGTAACAATTGATGCCTTGCAATCAATTCATAGTTGTAAGGTACTCATTATAATTAAAATTTGTTCAAAAATTGTTAAAGTTAATGGAGCCACCATAAATGTTATGTGTAAATATAGTCCACATTAAGACAATACAGTGAATCTTAGTATTGAATAGTTTGTTAACAATAAAATAATGCTATATTAATAGTAATAAGTTTGTAGTATGTTAAATTAAATTAAATTGCACTAAAGTTTGGCTGCTCTCATTTGGGGGACCGGTTTAATAGATACATATTCATTAAGGCCAGGAGGGAAGCAGGCATTTAGCTTACATTGCCATAAAAGCTCTTTGTATTCTAATTTGGTGTCCCATTCTCCATCCATGAGTTCATTGGTACCTTTCCTACTATAGCAAACCTACATTTTTGAAAAGCTGAACAACATGAGGAGTTTTTCAACAGTGCACTATTAAGGTTATTTCTAATAATGTTATAAGTGGGCTCATAAATTATCTTTCGGAGTGGCCTTTTGGTTTTGCATAAACAGAAACTGGACACCCTGAGCTCTAAGCCACATATACAATTCCTGTAAGTAAATGATTTCCCCTTTGCAGTTTAAGAGTTGTACCAAAGGTGTTTTATAATGTTAAGGTTTCCCTTCAAAAATATATTGGCATTGCTTACAATAGCCGCAATGGCTAGTACCCACTTTTAATATTTGATTTTTGGGGTTTTCACCTTTATTATTATTGTTTTCAATCAAGCCCTTACAACTGTAGGCTGTTTTGTCAATAAAGTTTGTTTTTTCACCAACAACATTAAAAATTAAAGTTATTTACTTTTATAAAATTCATTAATATAATAACTTTAAATATTCTTCACATCATGGTATTGGACAACAAAAGCTCTTTCCAGATTAACTTAATTCCCATTCATTGACTGATTTGTTACAATGGTATCACCAATTCGACCATCACCCAGGAGAGGTATGTATTTGTTGCCCCATTCCTGGGTAACTTCATTACCAGTGGTTTCCACTTAATTACCTGGGTAATCTCTATCTAGCAACATGTCCCTCAACTTGTTTCAGCCACTAAACTCTCCATTGTCTATGTCATTTGGTCAACTCTAATAGTTTGTCCTATAATTAAACTTTTCTTGTAACTGAGGGGTTGGGAGTTTGTAAATATACATTGCTGAAAGCAGGTTTTCTGTAAATATTATAAAAAACCCTTATCAGAGTGCTTAATAGTAGCCTGGAGATAGTTAACAGAATCCCTACTAAATCTGAAAGTAAACTTCAGGAATTCTGTTGTACCATTCAATTAAGGAACCCATTCTTCTGGGTCATTCCATAAATAAAAATATCATACAGAAGGCACAAATACAACTTACAAGCTTAGTAATATTCAGAATTAAAAATAAATAGTCACACTCAGGAAAATAATATAATATTTGCATGGATAGGGGCACATGCAAACCCCATCACAACTCCCTTATTTTGTTTAAATATCTCACCTTCAAAGTATATATAACTGCTGTCATTACTGAATTAAAAGGCCATATAGAAAATTGTGAAATGATCACATTCCTGTCCTGTAGCTGTTAAAAAAGTAGTAGGAGAACATATTATGGCATTTTTCAAAACAGGCTGGGGCCAAGTGCGACACCATACATGATAAGTGCCTGGCGCAGTGGCTCTGTGCCTGGTGAATATTAAAAGTGTATTTTTTCATCACATTTTTGGGTTTAAATGGCCAATACCTAGAGGAAATTGTGTTTAAAGTGAATTGGAAGGCAAAACAACCTATATGGAGCTTGTATATCACAAAACTTAAGAAAAAGTCAAGATGATTCTGCAGCATGTCAAGAAGCGCATGGCGCTATGATTGGAGATAGGGGCCTGTTATTGTAAAAAATAAATAAATAAAAAAAAGAAACAGCAGAAAATATTGGAGTGTGCGCAGCAAAAGGCTGATTGTGTGAAAAGTATAATCAAGTAGCAGTAAAATAAGATTAAAAAATTCCACGTATGTATAGAAATATTGCAACAAAAGCATTACAATTTGGAAGATCTTCTGGAAATGCTGATAGACCTAGGCACTTAATTGTAAAATGCCAGCATCATAGGCTGAAGGAATGAATTCTTAAGACTGCAGTACTCAGGAAGGGCTTTATGAAGGGCACCTGTAGAATTAAAATAACAGAGGATTATGCATCACAGATTTATTAGAAATGAAAAGGTTTCTTACAGTCGACTGGCATTTAAAAGACAAGCAGGGAATGCAAAAGCTAAATTTCTACTATATTCTGGAATGTGCAAAGTTATTTGGAAAGGAAACGTGTTTTGAGCTAAGAATGAAGCAAATGTAATGCATGTATACAAAAATGTGGTAGCAGTGAAACCTGCTGGTGGTTTCAGTGAAGAAGGGATTCCCCTGCAAATGTTTTCAGTGGCACAGTAGAAGAAATGACTGTTCATCTCATGTACCAGTGCAAGCAGGGGGGATGGGGCCAGGAATGGTATCACAAGAAGAAAGGAGTACTAGACAGGAAGAGCAATAAAAGATGCGAGCAGTGAATCAGAGGAAGCACATAAACATGACTGACATGAGGAGGTAGGCAAGAGAAACATCGCTAAACAACTGTAACCCCAAAGAGCTGTGTAGGAGTGAAGGTACAAGAGAATACGATATGTAAATATTGTCTGTTGCAATCAAAATGCATAAAGCATATACGACAGGTATAAACAGACTGTCAGTATTTGAAAATGTTCATAATATGCAATGGTGAATTATTTTGGTGAATGCACTTTTTTGTACACTTGTTAAACCAACAAAACATATACTCTATCACTACGGCTATAGTAAAGCACTGGACTTCTCAAGGAGTGTGAGCATGTTTGGTGCACATTGAGTGTTGTGGTATCCCATGCAAGACAATTTTAGGGGGACTGGCGAGGAGAGTAATGAGGCATATTCCAGCTGATATGGGGACATTAACATTAGGTATGTCTTCTGGTAAATTCAAAACGTAAGTTCCTGATTCACTAGGTAGGTTAACTTAAGAGCTCTTCAGCTACTAGCCCTGGTGGTAATGATGGCTAATGCATTAATCTACCGGAGGAGCCTTTGTCAGGACCTTACCGACCCAAAGGCCCATGGGGCTCAACTCCATTGGAAAAGCCGATAAACATACTTTAGCAGTTCGGGGTGGACAGGGTAAAAAAGAGAAACTGTGGGTAACAACATGGACTGTGGCAGGTATAAATATTCTCATAAAGAATGACACAGTATTAATAAAGATGAAGAAGGGAGAGCTAGGTTTAATCTTTTTACAAGAGACAAATTTTAAATCTGAGAAGTTAAAAAAGCTAGAAAAAAGGGCTAGGTTAGCATAAAGTTGGGTAGAAGGGGAGTGGAGATTTTAAACAGCTGGGATAAACAAAAGAAGACAACGAATGTAGAAAAAGATGAAGTCAGGTAGTTGGGTGAAAGTGGACATACGATTGGTCTTCAGCACTTTCTATGAGAACAATGCAGACAAATGGGAAGTTTTCCATGACTGACTGAAGAATCTGTGTGCACTAAAGAAAGAAGGAGACAGAATAATCATAGGAGGAGACTTCAATGTATTGTTAGATCCCAAAAGAGAAAGTAAATTTGAAGCAGTTTAATTTCAATGGTACAGTCAAAATGCCATAGCTAAGGGGTGAGACAAAAGAGACTGTTATATGTATGGTAAGAATTAAGACCAAGAGTAGCAAGTTAATGTAAAATATTTGAGAAAAATCACACCTGTGTATTGGGAGAAAGAAACTTATCAGATCACGCCATTGTTAAGATGAGCTTGGAACTAGAAAGTGAAACTTTAAGTGGACTAAGATAAAAAGTACAGTTGTGTACACTTACCATAAATGTAGATGTTCGAGGGTATTCACTGTTGCAGTCATCACATTTGGGTTATCTGCTTGCAGTAGTCCTCAGTCAGCCTGATTATCAAAGTCTTGGTTCCTGTGTCAGTTGCTGTCTCATCTTCCATGACGTCAGATAGTCAGGGGTATAAAGCATGCAGACGATGCCATTACATCAGTTTTTCTTGCCCCAGATATCAGGTGCCCTCCTTAATGGGAAGCAATTAAATATAAATATATAAGATTATACCTCCAACAAAAAAGCAAATACACCAAAAAGCTTTTAAGTAAAGTAGAGGAGAATAGAGGTATAGCCAAAAGAAGTCAGGGGGCTGGAGGGAGGGTAACCAGGACTGCAACAGTGAATACACTCGAACATCTACATTTATGGTAAGTGTACACAATTGTACTTTGTTCTTCATGTTTCACTGTTGCAGTCATCACATTCGGGTAGATTCCCAAAGCTAAGGATGGGAGGAGAAATTTAGATAGCATTAGGACCAGCTATAAGGCCCTGCAAGACTGCAGTGGCAAAGCCAGCTCTGGATTTAGAGAAAATTGGCAAATGGTAATGCTTGGTGAAAGTATGTACAGAACTCCAGGTAGCAGCTTCTAGGATGTCTCTGGTAGGGATACTTCTGAGAAAGGCTGTAGAGATAGATGCATCCCTGGTTGAATGGGGTCTAATCCCCTGTGGGATAGGTTTTCCATAGTGCTTATAGCAGAAATGAATGCAATGGCCTATCCATTTAGAAATGGTTTGATTTGAAATAGACTTCCCCTCTGCCCCTGCAGCAAGTGCCACCAGCAGTTGTTCAGATTTCCTTTGAGATTTAGTTATGTCCAAGTAAAATCTAAGTTGTCTGTGTACATCTAAGGAGTGCAGTATCTGTTCCCCTTTGTTCTGTGGATTAGAAAAGAAGGTTAGCAAATGAATGAACTGATTAAGAGCCACACTGGATACCACCTTGGGCATGAAAGAGGGATTGGTCCTGAGGGACACCCTGTCCGCATCAAAGATGATGAAAGGCTCCACTGCCATAAGAGCCTGTAATTCAGATACCCTTCTTGCTGAAGTGATTGCTAAAAGGAAAGCTGTTTTCCAAGAAAGTAATTTTAACTCTGCAGTTGCAGCTGGCTCAAAAGGAGTAAGAGTGAGTTTGTCCAATACAAAATTAAGGTCCCAGGCTGGAGCTGAGGCTCTCCTGGGTGGTCTTAAGTTTTTGGCCCCTCTGAGGAACTGCTTGAGCAGTGGGTGAGAAAAGAGGGGTGGTTCTGTGTTGTAATGAGCTGAAATGGCTGAGGCGTGAATTTTGTTGGAGGAAAAGGAAAGGCCCTTCTGAAGCATCTCAGTTAAGTATTGAAGAATCTGAGGTAAATTGGGTGCTACAGTGGCCATCCCTTGAGTTTGGTTCCAGGTACAAAATCTTTTCCATTTTACAGCATAAGATTTTCTAGTAATAGGCCTCCTTGCCTCCAAAATGACATCCAACACTTGTTTACTGAGGGATGTTAATGGAGAGATTAGGTAATTAGCCAGGCTGCCAGGTTCAGGGTTTGAAGCTGGGGTGCAGAATCTGGCTCTCCTGCTGAGACAGCAGGGTAGGGGTCTAAGGTAGGTGCCATGGGGCCAGCTGTGACACACTGCACAAGAGGGGGCACCAGTGTTGGCGTGGCCAGTCTGGTGCAATCAGTATCATCCTTGGTTTGTCCTGTTTTATCTTTAGTAGTACTTTGGAGAGGAGAGGCAGAGGAGGAAAGGAATAAACTGTTAGATTTTTCCAGCTGAAGGACACAGCATCCACTTTCCAAGCTTGTTTGTGGGGAGTCCTTGTGCAGAATTTGTCCAATTGGTAGTTCTTCAGGGAGGCAAACAGGTCTATATCTGGGTTCCCCCATTTGCTGATCAACATATTGAAAATCTTTGGTTCCAGTTTCCACTCATGTGGGTCCATGAGATTTCTGCTTAGTTCGTCTGCCAGTGTATTTAGTTTTCCTGGCAGGAATTGAGCCTGCAGATGCACTTGGCAGCTCAAGGCTGTGTTCCACAGAGCCATAGCTAGTCTGCAGAGGGGGTAAGAATGGGTACCACCTGCTTGTTTATGTACCACATAACAGTAGTGTTGTCTGTCTTTACCATTAATTGTCCTGGAAGAATGTGGTCCTTGAAGGCTGTCAGACCATTCTGTACAGCTAACATTTATTTTTGATTGATATGCAGGTGCATTTGACTTGGGTTCCATTTGCCCTGAATGCACTTCCCTGTCAGGTGAGCCCCCTATGCATAGTCAGATGCGTCTGTTGTTAGGGTTTGGGCGGCAGGGGGTAGAGTGAATGGTAGCCCCTTGTTTTGGTGGCAGGCCTCTGCCCATCAAAGGAATTCTAACCATAGGCAAGGTATGATAGGAATCATTCCTTCTAGATCCTGAGAATGTTGACACCATAGGCTTTTTAGATACCATTGTAGTTTCCTCATATGCAGTCTTGCATATGGAATTAGTAGAATGCATGAGGCCTTGAACCCCAAGGCTTGCAGTATTTGCCTTGCAGATAGCAGGGTTTTTGTGGCCACTAGTTTGAAGTAAGTTGTCAAATGAATTTGTTTCTCTGGCATGAGGAAAGCCATCTGGGAAGTTGTGTTCAAGCTTGCTCCCAGGAATATATTTTGTTGACAGGGTACCAGATGTGATTTCTTTTCATTTATGGTGTACCCCAGACAAGTTAACATCTTTTGTACAAATGCCAGATGATTCAGAAGTATGTCCTGGCTTTCTGCCTGAATTAGACCATTATCCAGGTATGGGTATATTTGAATATTTCTTTGAATGCAAAATGCAATGACTGGGGCTAGGCACTTTGTGAATACCCTGGGCGCAGTAGATAAGCCAAAGGGCAGTGCAGAGAACTGATAGTGCATGCAGCCTGCTTTGAAGTGAAGGCATTTTATGCAAGATTCCCTGATTGGGATGTACAGGTAGGCTTCCTTTAAATCCAGTGTTGCCAACCAGGCATCTTTGTCTATCATGGGAAGCAACTGGTGAAGACTTAGCATCTTGAATTTTGGAATCACCAAAAAGGTGTTTAGGATAGACAGGTCCAGGATAGGACCCCATGAGGTGTCTTTTCTGGGTACCAGAAAAAGTCTTGAGTAGAAACCTTGTCCCTTTTCCTCTTCTGGTACAGTCTGAATAGCCTTTAATCTTAAGAGAAAGAGTACTTGCTTTTGAGCCTCTGCCCACTGATTTGGGGGTAGATCTGGCCAACTGTTTGGGGTTGCTAACGTGTGAAAGTGAAATCTGTATCCTTGGGAAACTATGTTTAAAACCCATTTGCCCTGGGTAATGAGTTCCCAGTTTTTTGCTTGCAGAGCAATCTTTCCCCCTAAAGGAGCAGTCAGTTGAGAAGTGTCATTGAGACAGCTTACCATAGGGGGAGTCCTACTACTCCCTGATTTGGAAGTGGGAGCCCCCCACTGCTTTGTCTTGTGCGTACCCTGGGACTGAAGCCTTGGTGTTCTGCTGGTTCTGGGTTTGAACTGAGAAGGGCTGGAAGAAGCAGACAAGGACCGATTTTTTTGAGGGCCAATTCCTACTAAATCTAGGAGGTTGCACTTGTAAAAAATCTTTAACAGTTTGCAAAGATTTAGCTTTTTCCTCCAACTTTTTAAGAACTTCTTCTGCTTTGTCGCCAAACAAGCGGTCCTGATTTAAGGGAGCATCCAGCAATTTAGTTTTAACATGATCTGGCAAAGATTGCTCCTTAAACCAAACATGCCTTCTAAGTACAGACCCGGTGACAGCAGCCCTGCAGTCTCCAGTGAATCAAAACCACATTGCAAAGTATGTTTTCCAACCTGTTCAGCAGAATGCATTAAATCCTGTAAATCCTTATTTTCAGCACAATCAGGAATCAACATCATTTTCTGTTTAAGCAATCCAATAATATGCTGCTGATACTTTAATATATGAAACTGTCAATTTAAGGCCCTGATGGCCAAGGTTGCAGAGGTGTATACCTTCTTACCCCATCTATCCAGGGCCCTGGATTCTCTATCAGAGGGGGTAGGATTTTTGGCAGTAGTAGCCTTAATGCCCTTGAGTCCCTGTGAAATGGTCTCAGGATCCACAGTAGGATTTTTAAAAAGGAACTTGTGAGAATCAGGAACCCTGTAATATCTATCAGGTTTTCTAGGAGCAGGAGGTAAAGAGTCAGGGGCCAAGCTAGATTCCAAAAAGGCATCGTCAATAATGTCCAGCACAGGAGGGATAGCTAAGGGCCTGTGTTGGAGCAGGAGTAAGAAATCTCTAAGCCTCTTTTTAGAATCAGAGTAATCCTGGTTTTCCCAGTGAAAATGCTTCCTAAGAGTAGGCAAGGTTTCACCAAAAGAAAAATCCTCTGGGGGAGAAGCAGAGGGAATAGAGTTCTCTGCATCAGAATCCTCATAGGTAGATAAGGGTAAATCCTGGTCATCAGAGGAGACAGAAATTTCAGAATCCTGGTCAGAAGTATCATAAGCAAATTCAGTCCTAGGTCTCTTAGAGGGGAAAGGTTGGCTTCCCCTGATTAAAGTAATAAGGCCTTCAGCCATTCTTATCATTTGTTTTTTAGGCATAGAGGCCTGACCATGCAGTCTGGGCGTCGGTTTCCTAGGCATGGTTTGAGTTTTAGGCCTAGAAGAAGAAGATGGCATCAGTTTAATATGCAAGTCAGAGGCCTGAATTCACCCTCAGAAGCTGGTGCCTGCACAGCGGCTCTGGACCCATCCAAGGTAGAGACATCTGTAGGTTCCACAGTTGAAGCATCTTGCGGCATACCAGACTCCGAATGGGTCTCAGTAGAGGCCTGCAAATCTAAAGTAGCGGGTGTCAGGGGCTGTGAAAGTGCCTCACTGAGTACCAGCAAACTGGTGACTAGCTTAGGAGAAGCGTCGTTGGCAGCTTTGGACCTAGGCGGCCTGTCTCTGTCTTTATCTTTGCGTTTTTTCAGAATGTCGGTAGTTGGGTGGCTTACCGAAGACATATCTGGATAATTGAACTGAGTACCAAAATATTTAGAAGCGAAAATGTACCAATGATGAATAGTTTGTGGTTTAAATAAGGCACAAAACCGACAGCGAGGTATGTCGTGGTCAGGGCCTAGGCAAGGAATACAGTACGAATGAAAATCATTATGAGGTATTTGCTTTCCACAAGAAATACAATTATTGACTTTTACTGCCATCGGTTTAGAGCAAGAAAAAGTTTCCCCAATGGGGTACTTAGCTTTAGTTGAAGACTTTGGTTCTGAAACTCGAAAACGAAAATTTCAGGAATCGGCTGACCGGCACTTGCGAACTGCTTTTGCTTCGGGCACCACACAGCAAGAAAGACTGATGTAATGTCGTCGGTTGCATGCTTTATACCCCTGACTACCTGACATCACAGAAGATGAGACAGCAACCAACGCAGGATCCAAGACTTTGATAATCAGGCCAACTGAGGGCTACTGCAAGCAGATAACCCAAATGTGATGACTGCAACAATGAAACACGAAGAACATTCCTGGTTACTGGTTGAGGAGATATTATACCAAATGGACACATGATATGGTAAGGGAGATGTTAGACTTAAACAAAAACGCCAAGGGCCTGCTGAGAATTTGTGAATGGGATGAGGTGAAAGTTACCTGGAGGGTAATATTATTGCTAGAAAAGTGAGAGTATTAAAAAAAAAAGTGCAGAAATTGATGGAGCTAGAGTTGAGGCTTAGGGAACTGCAATGCATTGAATAAAGAAAGCTGAAATCTCAAGATATAAACAGAGCTAAGCAAGTGGCCATAACGGACAGGTTGAAAAAATATGAGGAATCAAAGGTAAAAGCCAAGTTTGTGAGAACAGGGTAGGATTGTGGGAGAGGGGAGAGAAATCAAGATGCTGATGTCTAGGATCAAGGATCACAGAAAGGCAGCTTGGCTCAGTACAGAAGAAAAGAAAAAGAGAAGTGCAAAAGAAAAAAAAACAATCACAAGACGTTTTTAGTTATGTTTGTAATCTCAAACGTACAGTGCAGCACTGCACTGCACTGACTGTGAGCAATGCTACCTACACTGAGACTGAAGATATAGCGAACCTAATGGCTGATAAATTTAACTCTGCCTTTACCTCTCTCTCTCTCCTCTCGATCTGTCACACAAGAAATAACTGAAACTGGCCCACCTCTAGCTATCAGGAACAAAAGATTCAGAGCCAGCAAACGGTGACAAGATGAAATTATATTAAAAAAAATAACACAGCATGTAACAAACCGGTTTCGGCTGGCAAAGCACAGCCTTCTTCAGTGTACAAAAAGTTAATGCAAAAAACAGTAGCTGCATATATACAGATAGCAACAATCCCATTGGTTAACTGTCATAGATGTTCATTAAGTCCCGGTGGGAATAGGCCACCAAGTCTGATAATCCATTTTCTTTCCTTTGCATTTAGTATAGAGTGCCATTGGGATTTATTAGCCCTATTACCAAAAATCATGTCAATAATAATAAAATTAAATTTGCTTGTAGAATGTACTAAGGTGTGTTTATACAAAGCATTATATATCTTTTTTTGTTTGATATTATAAAAAAAAAAAAGATATATAATGCTTTGTATAAACACACCTTAGTACATTCTACAAGCAAATTTAATTTTATTATTATTGACATGATTTTTGGTAATAGGGCTAATAAATCCCAATGGCACTCTATACTAAATGCAAAGGAAAGAAAATGGATTATCAGACTTGGTGGCCTATTCCCACCAGGACTTAATGAACATCTATGACAGTTAACCAATGGGATTGTTGCTATCTGTATATATGCAGCTACTGTTTTTTGCATTAACTTTTTGTACACTGAAGAAGGCTGTGCTTTGCCAGCCGAAACCGGTTTGTTACATGCTGTGTTATTTTGTTTAATATAATTTCATCTTGTCACCGTTTGCTGGCTCTGAATCTTTTGTTCCTGATTGCTGTTGTTTCCTGAGCCATGCAGTTGCTACCGTGCAGAAGGTTTTCTTGTGTGTTCCACCTCTAGCTATCACACAAGACCAAATCCTAAAAGTGCTATCAAAAGTTAAAAATTCTGCATCGATGGGTCCTGACAATACCCCCGATGCATCTTGAATAGCATGAAGCACGATTTAGCTACACCCATAACACCATCGTTCAATCTCAGCCTCCATACAAGTTTTGTACCAAGCAAATGAAGAACATCTACAGTCATTCCCCTGCATAAGGGAGGACCTTCCACAGACCCAGGCAATTACAGACCCATAATTCTGACCATCCTCATATGCAAAATCATGGAAAGACTTATCATAGAATTAATAAATCAGGGCCTAGGGAACATCCAAACACTGGACCAGTCTCAGTTTGAATTCATCAAAGACAGGACATACTTACTCAAGCTGGCGGATTTTTCTGAAAAGGTCACCAAAGCAATGGATGAATGTAAAATGTTGCACACTGCATACATCTATTTGGCCAAAGCTTTTGAAAGAATTCCTCATGCAAGCTTATTAGAAAAACAAAATAAACTGGAAATAAACCCCTATGTCACCTGCAGGATTGTCAACTGGATCACAGATAAGGATGCAGATAATCAAAATAGGGGCAGTTACCTCCACAAAGAGACCAGCCACCAGTGAAGTTCCCCAGGGTCCTATGCTAGGACCTCTCCTGTTTGGCATCTACTTTTCCAAAGGAAAAGCCAATACCAAAGGGCTCTGGTTGTCTTTGTTTGCAGATGACTGCAAGCTGAAACAGTCATCGAATCCCCAAATGACTTAGCCATCCTGCAGAATGATTGTCTCAAATAAATAAATGGCGCCAAAATCATGGACAGAAACTAAATGCCAAAAATTGTATCATTGTATCTTTTAGGAAGTCATCTACATCAGGGAACTACCATATTGACAGTACATCCCTAACAGTTGACCCAGTTGTTTAGGATTTGGGAACTTATGTGGACAGTGACCTAACTTTTGACCAATACATGTCTATTGTTGTAAGAAAGTCCTTCTATATTGCACAGCTTATAAACAAAGGGATTGTATCTGTATCTAGGGATGTCTTTGTTGCCCTTTTCTCAGCCCTCATTGGGCCAGTCATTGAATATAATGCCTCCTTTGGCATGTATCTGTCCAGACAGATACAACTGGAATGCCCACAGAGATACCTTACTAAAAGGATACAGGGTCTAAACAGCATGTCCTACATGAACCAATGCAAAGCCCTGTCACTATACTTGGCATCCCACAGACAACTAAAAGGTGACCTGTATCTGGCATGCATGGCATCATCTGATCCATTACTGATGGATTTACTGCACATCAGCAAGTCAAATGGCATCAAAATACTTGGTCTAGTGATCTAAACTTCTTCTGCAACATCAACAGGAAAGTTTGGAGGGACAGGTATATCTATCAGATACTGCTGCTGTGGAACAGACTCCCCATCCACATAAAACAAAGTTCACCCTTGTCCATATTCAAACCCAACTTAGATCTATGGATGGGAAACAGAAAATTTACAACAAGACTACCCCCTGTACTACTAATGCACAGAGTCAGCTCCTAAATGCTTTATCCCATGCATGGTCCCCTTCAAATTATCTATGGTATGATTCCAGTTATACTCATTAGAACTAATATATAATTATCTACTATGGGATGGGTAAGGCCAATCTATAGCCAAATGGGATAGGTTATTTTGAACACAAAAAGGGAAACTGGCTATGCTTAAAATGGACTGTGAGGGGAGCTAGCCTAGTACTTAGCTACAAACCTATCAATCTATGGGAGAGGAAAGACATATGAGAGAGTAAATACAGGCACAGTTTCAATGTTACTACAATGAGCTTTATAAAAAAATAGACTTCCAGGTTGCATTGGTTCATAAAAGGAAAGGATATGTGGTGTGTGAGTAAGAGTAACAAAAAACAAATTCACAAATAGGAAAGGGGAAAAGATTGAGGCTATTAGACATCACAGGGTGAGAAAAGCAAGTGGACCACATGAATATCCCATTAATTTCTGTAAAACATTGGGCTTTCAGGTACAATGAACGATTTATTCAATGATATTATAGAAAAAGGGAGATTAACCACATCTATGAAAGAAACTACAGGAAGGGAAAGAGACAGAGGTCAAATACTGTCACCCTATATCTCTATACAATGTAAATACCAAAGTTTTTGTTTGTATTTTCACAGCAAGATTGAAGAATGTCCTGCTGAGATTAAAAGGGGATGAAAAAGTTGGTTTTATTAAAGGCAGGTTGTTCATGGACCACTTGTGTGTTCTTATAGATTTTGTAGAATGGGCTGAGGAAAATGGCCAGAGAAGGGCAGATATTGTGTTCAACAGACATTCAGAAGGTCTTTGACTGAGTCTCACGGGAATTTATGATGGATACCTTGACAGAGGCTATTGGACATGGTAGATGGTTAAAGAGAGTAAAAGAACTTTATAGGGGTCCAGAGTTACAGCTATACATTAATAGTGGATTTACAAGAAAGTTGGCCAAGTTGCTACAGTGGTAAGAAAAGGCGTGGTATTTATCTGTTTGCTAGTGGAGGTTACTGTGCAACTCATGAACATATTGGAGATGGTCAGTAGTTTTGGTAGTGTGTCACAACTTCATTACCAACCCCAAAATTCAGTTGTGATTAGAACTGGAACTAAACAGTCAAAATTATAATCTGCACTCCCTGAAACCATAGTCATTAGGGACCTGAACATCTTTTTTTTTTTTTCAAACAGGTTCATAGGTTAGTACGAGGCTAACTGCCCTTGTGGGCCATTTGAAACCTAGCCAATTAAGCCATGTGAGAATCAAACCCTGCATCTTTTGTCTGTAAGGTAAATATCTTAACCATTATGCAAACCTCCCACCTTCATGGAGGTAGATGTACTTGGTGCTTAAAGTATATAAAACAGTAGCTGAGATTATATCAGAACTGGATGGATCTGAACAAGTAGATTTGCAACATTTGGAAATAGATAGAAATAGACTGCACAACAATGCTTCCACATTTACTTTGTATGAGGCATCATATACAAATTAGCCCTCTATGTAAGATTATAGGAAATATCTAACTAGTTTTAACCAGTTTTTATGGAAAAGCATAAGAGGAAGGATCAAAAAGGATAGACTTAGTGCTCACAGGAAAGAAGGATGAGGAAATATGCAGTTTCAGGTAATATTGTAAAAACTGTAAAAATTGTGCAAAGGCTGAGAGGCACAGAGAATGAAGATTTGGACTAGATAGTCTGGGAAAAGGGCTGAAATGCTGGCTGGATGACTAAAGTTGAGGACGATACCAACAGGACGATTCATTGGCTGCTAGGGTGTCAACTACAGTTCACAAACAAATGGGACAGAAATATTAGGAATCTATGGTGGGTTTGCCCTAAGGAGATGAGGAGGCGGAATATCTGAATGAAAAGGAATTAGAAAGCTGAGGGACCTAATAGATGAATGGTTAAATGATTGGCTATCTTTCCCTGTTCTCAAAAAATATATATCTTACAGAAAGGTGAGTGGTTGTTGTACCAGGGGATTCTAAGTATTCAGTAGAGAGAATGCAAGAACAAAGATGGGTGTAAAAAAACAGGTGGACAAATAGTAAATTATGAAGTAGACAAATTTAGGAAAAAATGGAGCTAGGTAAAAAAAGGGAAGTATGTGCATTAGTGTGCTTTTGGTAAGCTAAGGGAATAATGAAGATCCAATGTGTGCAGGTGAATGGTTTTGGAAAGGAGCATTAGAAATGATGAACATGCTAAAAGAGGTTAGTCCTGTAGGGGATCAGCACAGAAGGATGGTGCAGAGGTGGTAAAGAATCCTAGTAATGATACATTGAGAAGGAAGGTATCCATCTAGAGAGTATTGGAAATGTGAGGAAGGAAATGGTAATCAGATACAAGTGTGGTGTCCATGTAGGCAGACTGTACCACTATGGACAAGAGGGGCAAGACAGGTCTGCAGTAAATCAGTGTAGAAGACGATATCATATCAGTATGTTTTATGCCTTTTTTAGGTTGCATGAAAAGTAGGTATGAGATGCACATGAAAGACACTCCCGGTCAACAAACGTAAACAAATAAATAAATAAAATAAATAAAGACTGACCTTTCAACTAATAATGTAAACAAATAAATAAATAAAATAAATAAAGACTGACCCTTTAACTAATCACGTAAACAAATAAATAAATAAAATAAATAAAGACTGACCCTTCAACTAATCACGTAAACAAATAAATAAAATAAATAAAGACTGACCCTTCAACTAATCACGTAAACAAATAAATAAATAAAATAAATAAAGACTGACCCTTCAACTAATCACGTAAACAAATAAATAAATAAAATAAATAAAGACTGACCCTTCAACTAATCATGTAAACAAATAAATAAATAAAATAAATAAATACTGACCCTTCAACTAATCACGTAAACAAATAAATAAATAAATAAAATAAATAAAGACTGACCCTTCAACTAATCACGTAAACAAATAAATAAATAAAATAAATAAAGACTGACCCTTCAACTAATAACGTAAACAAATAAATAAATAAAATAAATAAAGACTGGCCCTTCAACTAATAACATAAACAAATAAATAAATAAAATAAATAAAGACTGACCTTTCAACTAATAACGTAAACAAATAAATAAATAAAATAAATAAAGACTGACCCTTCAACTAATAACGTAAACAAATAAATAAAATAAATAAAGACTGACCCTTCAACTAATAACGTAAACAAATAAATAAATAAAATAAATAAAGACTGACCCTTCAACTAATCACTGGGGAAGTGAAAAGGATGAGGGCCAAGACTTGGAAAGGGGAGGATCTACAAGTTTATACAGAATGAGGAGAAAGGATCCAGATGCAAAAACTATGGCTGCTGGGACACACAATGTCTGCCAAGGAGGTGTAAGGGGGGTCTTTTGTGATGCAAAGAGGCAAAACTGAGTGACAAAAGGTAAAATTGTGCTTGTAGTGGATTAGGAATGATAGCACCAAGTACAGGTGAAAGATGACTAGAGATAAGATACAATGTCCCCAAATGGAGATAACCTTCTGAAAGCTCAGGTGCAGGGCCGTGGAGCACATTGAATCCTTCATATTGTGCTTAATACTTCATGGGGATACCTGGCCCTGATTAATATTCTGCTTAATGTAATTAGGAAATGGAATAGAGCACAAAATGTGTAAGAGGCAAACTTTTAGAGCTGTTATGGTTATGCATGAGGTAAGAATGAGTAGAAATGCAAATAAATTTGTTATATTGTAATAAGATGTAAATGTCAAATATTTGTGCTATATATACTGTGGCAAATGTTTTGTTTAATATGGTATATAAACATGGAATGAACATTATATGTGAACTAATCTATGTTAAATGGTATTGTTGGAATGCTTTCTTACATATTTATTTTATTTGTATTTGTTTTCCAGGGTAGAGGACTGATCACCATGTACATTTTTAGAATGGCCTGAGAGTACTGTCTAGTTAAGTGACTTGCTCAGAGTCACACAGACAATGGAGGCTGAGGAACTCAAACCCTGGACCACTGGAACACAGGAAACAGCATCTAAACCCTCTGTGCCAACTGACAGACCAGTAATTTCACATACACTAAAACAAAAAAGATAAAGTTAAAACAAATATCAAGGGTTGTGTTAGCAAGCTGCAACTGAGCTCTCTCATGTCACCCTGTATTTCACTCTCATAAATTGATCTGGCTTATTTCTCTAAAAATCACTTATGAAGACCACTGGTTTCATCAAGTGCCTTAAAATAGGTACTTGTAGTATATTGGCAATATAACAGTCAAATTTATTTCAGTTTAAGCTTTGAGAGGCACAGTGGCACTGCAGCTAGTGTTGTCACATAAGAGCAAGAGGTTCACTGGTTCGATTCTCATGGAGTGCCTTCTGTGCAGAGTCTGCATGTCCTCCCTGTGTTTGTGTGAGCTTCCTCCCACATTCCAAAGACATACAGTAGGTAGATTGGATACTTCAAATTGGCCATAAGTGGGAGTGTGTGGTGTGGAAGAAGTACAGTGGCAGAGCTAGCCACCTGGCATTGTAAACCTTGGCTCTAGATGATTGTCACTGTTGAAATGGCACCCAACCCTGTGTGCAGAAATGGGAAAAAGGGTTGTGGATGGATATAAATGGTTAGTCTTATTTAGCATGCATTATTACAACAAACACTCCACGATGCAATCTCTAATTCATATCAGGTTAAAGCTGGTTCTAAAGACTGACCATTGTTAGTGCTATTTTAAGTGCGTATTGCATATAGAAGGTAATCGGCTACTAAACTATGGCACTGTCTTTGTTACTGCTGTGGCTATTTTAATAATCAGATTTCTAAGCTGTTAAACCATTTAATGTGTTTGGACATTTTATATCAACATATAGGTTCATAGGTGTGTACTAGACTAATGGCCCTGGAGCCTTTACAAGCCTAGCCCATAGAAGTGCCCTGGCATCGTGCCACCCGACAGTAGTTCCCAGTGCCTCTATCAAGTAGAGCCACTGCAGTGATCCGTGGGGTGAACTTTCTATTTCCCATCCACTCATCAAGATTTCTCTTAAAAAGGGCCAGTGAGATGCTCTGTTTGCCATGTATGGGAAGTCTATTCCAGAGGATGGGCAGTCTCTGGGTTATGAACCTGTCCCTCCAGCATGTTCTGTTGATTGTGGTAATGAGATTGAGGTCTCTGGAGAGTGTGTTGCGGAGGGACTGGGATTTCTTTAGATGTAGCATTTCTAACAGAGCTGGATCAGACATGCCATTGTAAGTCAAGCAGAGATTGCCTCTTAGTAGACGATATGAGACAGAGAATAGCTGGAGTTTTTTGAGTCTGTCCATGTAGAACATGTGTTTAAGGCCTAGGATCCTCTTTGTGTGGTACTTTTTTGGCCTTTCCAGCTGTTGCATGTGTCTAGTGAGGTACATGCCAAATGGGGCATTATACTCTATGACTGGTCTAATGAGGGAAGAATAGAGAGAAATGATAACCTCTTTCTTCCTGGATGCAAAACCCTTGGTAATGAGATGTGCCACATAGAAGGACTTTCTGACCACAGTGACAATGTGGTGGTTGAAGGAGAGGTTGCTGTCAACCTGTGTCCCCAGATCTCTTATAAAGCCTTCAGTGTTCAGTGGGCTCCCATCGATCTGGTAATTAAGTGGGAACTGAGTTTTTCCCAAAGGGGATGACGACACATTTTTTGGCATTAAGCTTAAGGCCATGGTTTCGACACCAGTCATTGGTCTCAGTGAGGCCTTTCTGTAGGATGTCTGCATCACTTGGAGAGTTAATAATGGCTCCCAGCTTGCAGTCGTCTGTGAACTTGGTCAGCCAGAGTCCCTCTGTATTGGCCTGGACTTCTGTGAAATAGATGCCAAACAGGAGAGGACCCAGGACCGATCCCTGTGGGACTCCACTTGTGACTGGTCACAATGCTTTATTTTTTGTGAGTGAATCCTCCAGATGTAAAGAATCTAGCACATGCATCAATCTGAAGACGTGGAAATAAAAAAAAAAAAAAAGTGGCTACTGCATTTACTCTCACTGTCTGAAATATGAAAATCCAGTCTGAGGAGGATTAATGCAAAACAATGGAACAGTTTGTTTTTCAAAATAAATGTCTTTTTTTCAGGGAGAGGATTCACAGCAATTATGGAAATTGTCTTCCATGCTGTAAGTTCAGGTTACTCTTGATGTAACTGTCTTTCATAGGTTACTTCTTCCATAAGTGTCACTTTGCCTGAGAAGGTCCTTAATCTCTGATGTAAACCAGGGACATTTTTGGGTCACTCAGGCATCATAGCTTGTGGGATAACTACTTGTCTTAAATTAAAATAAGAAGGTATTTGCCTTCTTATATCCATCTTGTTGCACACATGTTTACATTTCTGACAGCAACACATGCCAAGTGGCAGAAATGTGTGCTAGCACAAATATGCTGTTTTTAGCAAACAATTTTGGAAGTCATTTACGGCCAGGGGTAGGAAATTAAACATATAATGCACAAAAAAATGCTACCCCCCTTAATGATAATGGCAGCATCGATCTTGGCACTTGACTTTCTCCTCACAGGGAAACAATGGAACAGTGGGGTCTCTCCCCTGTGAGGACTAATAGATGGATACGGTGAAGAGGGGGGTTGAGGTTTGATTGTCATTGCAGGGTGAAAGACAGAAAAAAACATTAAAACAAAAAAATTACTGTATGGTCTTTGAATGAGAGGGACTGATCATGAGTAACACATAGATAGGTATTCCTGTTTTGAGACCTAAGAAATAGGATTCTTCAAGGGGTTATGCAGAGGAAGAGAACAACAGCGTTTAAGTCTTTAAGTCATGGTGAATGGTATTACTACATATGTTTGGGGGTTGATTGTTAGTTTGATGAGATGCAGACCAAGCCAAAAAAAAAAAGGTAAATTCCTTCTGTGGATGAGTGGTTCTCCTCCATTTCAGTATGCACAGTAGTATTTATATTGAGCAAGTTGCTAGGACTGCAAAGATCATTAATGCTTTCTTTGTACATGCACAGTATGAGGCTGTCATTTCTATAGGTGATGTAAAGTTCAAATTACCCTACATCAGAAGAAGTGGGCACTGCCAGTTATTTATTTGACTTCTTCTTCTTTCAGCTTTTCCCAGTTAGGGGTCGCCACAGCGGATCACCTGTCTGCTCATGATTGGCAGTGGAGTTTTACAGTGTTGAGTTGCCAGCCCGGTGCCCAACCTTCCGCAGGAGGCACACACATGCACACACTCACACCTAGGGCCAATTTAGAGTGTCCAATCTACCTACAGCATGTCTTTGGGATGTGGGAGGAAACCAGAGCACCCAGAGGAAATCCACGCGACTACAGGGAGGACATGCAGACTCCACACAGAAGGCACCCCAGTGGAGAATCGAAACGGAGAACCTCTTGCTGTGAGGCAGCAATGCTAACTGCTGAACCACCGTGGACACCCCAGTTATTTATTTGACTGCTTGCTAGAAATGTTTATGGTACTTAACTACTGTTACCTGCTTATTTCTTATGTGGCAGCTTTGGCAGCATTTGACGTAATCCTACACTGTCTTCTGAGATCCAGGGAAATCTGGTGGCAGTTAGTACCTAGTGGGGATGCCTTTCATTTCTGTCTAGTCCCCTTATCATTGCCTTACTATCCGATAACCAGCAGTACCTTTGCACTTTGAGGTACTAAATGTTGATTGGGAAGAGTCTTCCCTGTACTACACTAATTTGGTTAAGGAAATAGTTACATACATGCCATAACTCTTTCTCATTGAATAGAGGTGTTTCAGTCAATACACTCCAGTCCTAAGAGCAAAGAACTTTCCATGCTCACAAGGTGAGAGCTGCCATGAATCAGTACTGGTGCCATCTCAGGCATCTTGAGAGACCAGATCAATGTGTCAAGGCAGAGATAATTTAGAGTTCCCTATTGAAATGTTGCCACTTGTAATGACAATGTGGCAACAAACTGGAAAAAAGACTGAAAGCACAGGAAAAGAGCAAATTCTGAAAATCACTCTTCTCCTTAAAACATCTTTTTGTTGGGGGGGGGACAAGCCCCCCTGCACCCCTCCATGTGACATCCCCAAACTTATACATACCAACTCCAAGAGTGCCATACCTCAGAGAAGTGGGAATATTCCAAGAAATGGCATCTTGGACTCAGTATATGTAAGTCAGTTCAATCTCTGTATTTCACTTTAGCCGGTCCTGACATTTCAAATGATTACCATAATTAAGTACATCTGAGAGATTGGGAGTGTCCCTGGAGCAGGGAGGAATTATTTAGTAGTCAGATATCTCTTTGACTGTTGCTAGCCTAGTAGGTTCATTAAACAATCAAATGAGGTAAGACATAGAGAAGAAGTTATCCAACAGAGCTATACTCAAGTCTAATGGAGACATCACTGCACCATTTTCTGATGTTTGATAACCTCATTCATAGCCAACATGCAAAGGACTGGCAGGTATAGATTACTGCTTTACTTCTCGACAGTCTGATTATACGAAATACAATGAATGCTTCCAGGAATGCATTTTAAATATCTACTCCTACAGCTGAATAAGATAGAACATTAGGTGGCTATGCTACGGTATCATCTGTTATAGAGTGCTTAGTAAAAATTAATTAAAAATAAAAGATTACAATGAGAAACACTGCAAAAACTGATTGAGTAAGACAACTGAGGTTAATATGTGGTCTTGAAACCTTCAGGCAATACTGCGAATGCAACAGAAATGGAGCTACTGAAATTGTAGACTGACAGAGATGACCAAAACATTTCTTTCTGAAGGCCTCAGGTGTTCAGCTGCAGGGACTTCAGAAAAGCTGGCTGTTTATAAAGATGTAAATGTGTGAGAGTCTGTATGTCTGTATTTGTGTTGTGTGTAAAAGGTCAGAATTTTAAACCTGAAATGATGAAATAGGAGGGGGGTTTCTGCAAAGTGGTTTACCTTTTGTACCATTATAAACCTACAAGAATTATTTTTTCTTTTTTTTTTTTATTAATCTTTCCCCACCCACTGTGCCACTATCTCGTTCGGCAAAGCTGACATGTGCTGAAGGGAGAGACACTGGAAGAATAGAATGAGATTGTCTAGCCATGATGTGCAACAGCTGGGTGTAATAAGATGGCAATTTCATATACTGCAATTAATCAACAGTCTGGTGTTCAGAATATTTCACAGCTGTCAAAATGAACTCTATTTGTGTCATAAACTGTTCTGAATCTGGCAGAGAAAATAATAGATACAATAGTCTTATGTACCGCAGCAGTCATACTAGGTAATTATTTTAAACTAATTCTGTTTTTGCTTCGCTACTGTGCCCAGAATACCAGGAAATCTGATGTCAAAATCATTTGGCTTTAGGAGAGAATTTTCTTGTGATAGCAAGTATTATATATTTTGCTATTCCCTTCGTGTGTCCCAACTGTGTCCCTAATGATAGGGTTTCTTAGAACAGTCAAGCATGCACAATGGGGTCCCATGATTTATGAAATCAATTTTTTTAAAAGAACTTCTTTAGGAAGACAAAAAACAGTATTTAAAGTTAGTGAAGAACAGAACTATGCTTAAAAATGCTGTCCCTTTGAAGAAATGTATGCTTTTATTTATTTTTTTTTTTCAATTTAATGATGCATCTTTTTTCTAGACTGAAAATTTTGCATCATGTAATAATGGTATGAAAATAAAACACACCTGAAATAATGAATGGCCATTTATATGGTATACTTTTTTCAGTCGTAGTATTTTAATAAAACCTGCTTTGTGTCTTAAATATGTCTTTTCAAAGTATTCACATGTCTGAACCTTATTAAGCATCAGACTGGGGTGATAACCTTGCTAATAAGAACAAACATTAAAGTAGACAGCTGTGCAGAGTCTGGAGATGAAGATGGTTCATCTGAAAAAGATAACAGCTAGTTGACAAGAGAATAGAACATGTATTCTTGTGCATTGCTGAGGGAGACAAAGAACACCAGCACCAAGGCAGTGAACAGTGTTAGCGGCATTATTCTTCAGTACTGGAAAAAATGTAAAACATGGCTGTAGCAATAACATGGTAAAAGTCCAGCAGCTAATGACACAAAAAAGAGAATGAAGGCATTTAAAACAGCTCTCAATAACCTCCTGGTAAAATAAAAAATAAATAGGAAATGGGAAAGAGAAAATGCTCATTTTGTGAGTTCCAAATGGCCTTTCTGTAACGCATATGCCTCCCTTATCTTTTAAATATATTCTAATAGTATTGGTGTAACAGTTTGGCAGTGAAAGAGTTAATGATTGATTAGACTTCCTCAGTCTCAATCTGGACTGAATATACAAGTGGTTTTATGGCGTCGGTTGCATCAGGGCTCAATGTCCAGCAACTTAGGCTGACTCAGTAAGCATTTACCTCATGCGATACACGCTGGCTGCACTTTAACCTGCTGTACTCAGCTATTGACAGATTAAGGAGATTTATTTAATCTCTGTCATCTATTGCTTATACTTCACAGAGAGTGCTATAACTTGACCCACAATGATTTCAAAACCTTGTCGGGCCTATGACAACCACTGCTGAGTTCATGCCTGCTAATATTTTTATACTTATTGCAGACTCCTGCAACTCACCTGCTGGCCTTGCACCAATGTAACATTACAGGTAAACACTAGCTTTACATCAGCACTGAAGGTCAATGTTTGTGATTATTGTTTACTGCCTTTGTGACTGCTGTTCAATGCCTATGTCCCCCTTCAGATTTATACCTGTACATTCCTTCTACTGACAAGATCCATTAAATGTCTTGCACTGATATCACAACTTTATTGTACATTTTTTTCATAGTTACACTATTAGTTGACATGGCTGCCCTATGCTATACCTGCCATAACAATGGCTGCCAGGGGTAAAGAATGACACAGGTCACCTACAATGGAGAGGAGTAAACATCAGTCAGGCCTCTCACCGCTACCTAGGATAGCAGGGAATTAACACTGCCAGCTAAGAAAGCAATGTGTCTCTAGTTTTCATGGAATAATTAAAAAATGCAAAATGTCCAAGTTAGTATAATGATGCATCACTAAATGATATCAGGCTACCTTATATGCACTCCTTCTTTCTTTTTATAGTCCAATCACATATATAGACAGTTCTGACCTTTATTGTCTGGTGCCTTTTAACTTAGCTAATTGCTGAATACTGTAAAATAAATAAATAAAATATATGCATTAATTGATGCTGGAATGTCAATTACACAAAAAAATCAAATAACAAACTTATTATATCTAAACTGTTTGGAAAAGAAAGCACATAGATTCCTTTTGCAATGAGTCACAAACAAGACCACACGCACACATCAAACACAGACAATACACTAAACAAACTAAATAGAGAACAAAACATACTTTATGTGGGGGTCTAGTCCAACATGAGGTTTCTGCCTCACTCCCCCCTTAGTTGTATGTCCACAAAACAGTAAAACCAGGAACAAAAATGAAAACCTTGTAGCGTCACACTTTTTATTCAAAAACTTGAGTGCTTCTGTCCAGGTAATTCGGACTTCATCAGAATACTCAAACAATCTACAAACATGTTTAAATACTGTTAAAACTTTAAAAGTACAACCCCACACAGTCAAAATGACCTATCATAAAATCCCATTAATTAAAAAGTCGCATTATTTAAAGGTTCCCCACCAATGTAGATTTAGCTCTTACAATACTGGTGCATAGTTTTAAAGAATACGTATTTTTATTTTTGGTGGTCTGAGTTGGGCAAGTCATATAGATGTGATTAGATGTTTACACTGCATCAGCATTAGGTGGTTTAGTTTTAATGGTGTATAGTGTGTGAATGTATATTGTCTGTAGGTTAATTGATTCCAAAAGGAAGCTATGAGGTTTTATTTTACAATTGTTACTGCCGAAATGTCTGTATAGGTCAATTAAAATACTAAAGTATTTTTTGCTGAGTTGTGTTTGATTGTGTGAATACTGAATATTGGTGTGCAGCCAAGTGGCATTAGGTAATAGCACAGGGCAACATTAAATACTACAGTATGGAAATGAAGCATGTAGCAGCTATGCAAGTGAACCCAGCCTGTGAAGTTAAGTAGTGCAAGCAGACACCCCCATACAGAGAAATACATACAAAGAAGCACAGGAGACAATACATAGAATGATCTCACTCCACATTGCATGAACTTATGAGAACACAAAATGTGAACTGAAATCAATATATCTCCGGTTCAATTCTCAGCTGGAGTGCCTTCTGTGTAAAGTCTGCACGTCCTTCCTGTGTTTATGTGGATTTTCTTTGGGTACTCCGGTTTCCTCCCATGTCACAAAAACATGCGTCTGGAGCGTTTCTCTCCAGGCCTCCCCTGAAAATTGGCTTTGTTCCAAGTCGGACTTTCCTGATAAACAAATGTTAAATAAATAAATAAATAAATGTCCGCATGTGGATGTCTGATTCACCAAAGGAAATGAAAGGAGTGTATTGGAGAGTAGGAAAAAAGGGAAGAGCAATCAATGGAACATATAAAAGGACAACAAAGAGGAGTCTACAGGATGGGAAAAAGAAGGGTAATATTTTTAATAGGGATAGGGTGCAATTATTTCTGTATACAGAGAGAAGTGAAGAGGGAAGGGTCAAAGGTAAATCTTAATAGGATAAGGGATAACAGCAAATGGACAGAGCATTAAAGACATGCAGAAGTGAGACTCCACAACAGGATGGGGAAACTTGAGATGGACAAGACAAACATATGGTAGAAAATGATAACGGTAAGAGATGGAGATTGGATGGAGTTTGGGGTTGGCACAAGAAGAAGGGAGCACACTTGGCTGAACATAGAGTGGGGTACATGACCAGCGGCATGTCATCTTCCTAGATAAAGGACTCCATGAGGCCTACACTTGTTTCCCCTGCACTTTTTCTGTGCTCTCATTCCTTCCAACCCCAGCCTGCTTTACACCATCCAGACATGTACATCATTCTTGTCTTTTTACACTTTGTCTTATACTTCAGCTTTTGTTTTCCTCCCTCCTTTCAACACACCCTATATGGCCAAGACTGCAGTGGAACAAATATGGAGGTAATAATTAAATTAAGTGGGTGTGGGGTCTGTGGGCCACTAGCCCTCCAGTGAAAGCTCCAAGATACAGTACAAGCATTTTTCAACATTTTGATCCAATGTTGACCTAAAAAAAATCATGAGTAAAGAAATGAATTCAGTTTAACTTTTTTTTCAAGGTCAAAATAAGTTGTGTCATTAAAAAAAAAAAAAGAATTGCAGATGAAGGGGAGTCACATTATAGGGAAACAATAATCTACCTTAAAATATCTAGGACTTGAGTTATGCAAAGATAATAATGTATTAGTCTCAAAAAACTACAATAATATCATCAATACAATTAAATCTCTGTGGAAAAGTGGAACAAAATAATATTAACATTTGAAGATAGACTACAGTTAATAAAATGGTTTTACTACCCAATATTATATATATATATATATATATATATAGCTTTGGCAATACAACTGTTACCAGAAAGGAATATACTCAAAGAAACAAACTCATGCCTAATACAATTTTTATGGTTTCACAAAAGAAACAGAATAGCTTTAATACATCATATCAGACCATGGAAACAGGGGGGATTAAACTTTCCTGGTATAGAAACATATATAAAAAAGCATCAACATCTAAAACAATCTCAGATTGGATAAATCCAAATTATTCTGCAATTTGGAAAGAATTACTGTTTGTTTGCCTTTTTGGCTTTTCCCGGTTAGGGGTCGCCACAGCGGAACTCCAGTCCGCTAATTATTGGCAGTAGATTTTATGGTGCCGAGTTGCCAGCCCGACGCCCAACCTTCAGTGAAGGCACGCCCATTCACTCATGTCTTTTGGAGGGCACTCGACCGCGGGGAGGACATGCAGACTCCACACAGAAGGCACTCCAGCCGAGAATCGAACAGGAGAACCTCTTGCTGTGAGGCAACAATGCTACCGCTGTACCACCGCAGCTTCCGAAAGAATTACTAACTGTAATATCAATAAATTAATTTAATTTACAAAATAAAAATTCAAATTACAGGCAAAAACAATTTGCCATGGCACATATTATCTATTAGTATGCAATATAACATAACTAAGCCCACTAAAACTCGTATGATTAATTATTACATTGACTCATTTAGGAAAATTATTAATGCAAATATAGACTTAAAAATCTGGTTTGCTCTTTTACCACCATTCTTAACACCATTCAAAGAGCTATCCACATAAAATATACAGAGAAATAATTAATTCCTGGGAACAGAAAGGATTTGTTGGTTTCAATGTATAAAAGCACTAAAAGTTTTGGATATGCAAACAATAAAAACAACATACAAAATTTCACAACAAGATTGGCTAACTATGCAAAGCATTCTGACATATTTGCAAGATTTATGCAGAATAATTAGTAATTTTTCATTTAAAGAAATACCTAAGCTTACGAAATACCTATATGAAATCATATATAATGATTATCACATGGGAAATAGTATTTCAAAATTTTACAAGATACTGATAAATTATAAAACAACACCCAAATCCTCATATTGGAATTATATAACAAAAGGACACTCATTACAGCTAACTGAAGAAATTAAATCAAATATTTTATTATCAATAAAACATACATCCTCCACACAATACTGGAAAGTTTTTAATTGAAAATGCTTGCACAGAGCATTCTTAACTCCAGATAGAATTACTAAAATGAATTCTTCCACAAAGGGAATATGTTGGAGGTGTGAGCAAATGCACAATGCAGAATGGAATCAAATTTGTTTCGACTGTGTTAAAATTAAGCCATTTTGGAATGATATTAAAAACTTTTTACAAGCTTTATTTAATGAATCATTTAACTTATCTAAAGCTCTAGCATTATCAAATGTGTACGAAGGTTCTCATTTGAATGAGTCAAATATGTATCTAGTTTGGACAATACTTGCAATCCCAAGGAAGTGTATAACAAGAAGATGGAATACAAACACAATACCAACTTTGGAAGACTTCCACAGCCTACTGAAGACCACAGCATTGTTGGAAATTAAAATTAAAGAATTAAAGATTCATCCTAAGCCATTTATTAACAATCCATGGAAAAAAAGTCTTATCATTAATTGACACTTTATAATAACTGAACAGATACTATTCCAGATTGTTGCTCCTAAATAGTACACTGCCACTAAAGAAGCTATAATGACCTTATGTGCACATCTCTGAGATCTGACTGTGAGGAAAGTTAAATAATGGCCATATTGCCACAAGCCTCCAAACAAGCTACAGTAGTGACAATGTGTGTACACTTCTAAGCAGGGACAGATTTCAACTAGGTGTAGCCTAAGGCAGAAGTTGAGCTCAATTTGCCTACAAAGCCTGTGCAAAAATCCTCTTATACCATTGTGGTTCTGGTGAGGAAGTAGGAGCACATTGATAAAAAAAACACATAGAGACAGGGACAACATACAAACTCTACAAAGAAGAAATCATAGCCAAGAACTCCAAGAGAGAGCCAAGTTCTTTGAGATGACAAGCCTACCTACCACTCCTCTCTGCCAATGAACAGTTATTATCACTAACATTGGCCTACACTGCCACAGATAGCCATGTATTGTGTACAGTGTTAATTTTTGACTGTGCTGGAAGTTAAAAAGAGTATAGAAAAGTTGTTACTTTTAGATACATTGCAACAGCCCTTACATTGATTTTCATCCACAGATAGCCCAGTAGCCATCAGTTATTGCTATTTTATTGACTAGACACACAAGATAGCTTATTAAAATAAAATGACCTCTGTAATGTATTCCAGATGGCTTCTCAGAAATGTTCAGTGGTCCTGCAAAGTCGTTACTTCATCCACAGCCAGCCTTCATGCCCAGCAATTAGAGACATTGTTGTCTATGTGCACCTAATAATGTCAGGTTAAAAATAATGACCACAGTAATGTATCACAACTTTGCTTCACACAAATAATTGTAGCCACAGTATAGTATTTCAACTTACTTCAGGCACAAACACACACTAGTCCTGCAAAGCCAGAAAAATGACTGTTCAACATACACAAACAACAGTACAGTTAGTCAGACTCACTGTTATTCAGAACAGCCCCATCTCACCTCTTTGTTGACTGTGTACACCCCAAATATCAGATTATAATGAATGAAATAAACTCTTTCTAAGACAAATATGCATGCTCTCTCTCTCTCACTCTCTCTCTCACACACACAACCACACACACACACACACACACACACACACACACACACACACAAACAGATGTGTGCCCACTAATTGCAGCCACTTTATTTACTGTGTACACCTCAAGTGTCTGATTGAGATCAAATGAATAAATAAATGCATAAATAATGGGAATCTAATATATTTCAGCTCACTGGTGTCAAAAACATATAGTTAAATTATTGCAACCCTCCAGTATGGACAGACAGAGAGGCAGACAAACATACACAATATAAAGTTGTATAAACTAAAATAAAATGATACTGCCCTATTGGCCCATGGGTTGGCAGCAGTGCCAGCTAACAGAAAAAACAGGAGAGATCACAGACAGGTGTTATTTAATAATAATTAAAAATATATTTAATACAAAAAACAATTTTACCACACTCAAAGCTCTGCAAGCCTATTTACCTCTTTCCCTTTCATTCACGGTGCCTCGGGCACCAGTCACTTTAGGAAGCCTGTGCCAGTAGGAAATGGCTCCTCACTACTTCATTAGACAACTCAGCCAGCCTTCTCTGAAGAGCCATTCCACCCCTCTCAAAATGGCAGGAAGACCTGCAATGAGACATGATCACCTTATTCTCTATTTGGTGTTTGTCTAATTTTGGGCTGTTTGGGAAAATAGGTCATACAAGTAAACTAATTTCTTTCTTTTTAACATAAATCAGAATATTATGCAAGCACAATAGTCTACACAGAGTTTGAAGCAACAAAATGGGAAATTTGTGCATTTTTAAATAAAATTAATAAAATATTACTTTCTAATAGTTTTTTTTTCTTTCATTTTGGGGCCCCTTGTCAGTAGTAAAACAAGTCTAAAACCTGCAACAGGATAAATGAAAAAAATAAATAAATAAGAAAGTACACTTACTATAACATTTTGGGCAATGTCGTCTAACATCTGTTTTCCATCCATGATGATCATCAAAGTTTCCATTCAACAACTACTGAAAATATTGCAATAAACAGGCATAAAAATATCTGTGTATAAGAAAATATGTAAAAAGCACATAAAATATATATACACACAAAAAATATATATTATATAGTCATACAATAATATAATATCTAAGGGTGTAACTTACATCAATGTTTAAAAGGTTTATCTATTAAAAAAGGTCTCAAAGAAACTTTGTCATTGAGACCATGACCTCTGTCTGCTGCTAACTCAATTATCCACTTTACTTCCTTCTTTTCTGTATTGTTTCGCATACACTCTAATCTTTCTGTACTATAGATATGTTCCAAAACTAAAAAGTTAAGTTGGAATCTGTTTGGAGTTCATTTGGTTGGCTTCGATTGTCGTGGTGTATCCTCTTTATATGCTGTTTGGACATTCCATGAAATGGCTATGAAGGACATAAAGCACAGTCTTTTTCTTTTTCATCTACCATGCAGGCCTAGCAGAATCTGCACTTATCCTCAGTCTTTTTCTGTAAATTGTGTCATTTTTGTTATGAATACAGAGCTGTCACAAGTGAGCATAGGCAATAGGCCGCAGATGCAAAGTAATGAAATAAAGTATTAGGAGTAAGGACTGTAATTTACAGGTATGTAACTGTACTAGTGAAATAGAAACATCCACAGCCCAGCACCCAGTGAAAAAGTAATGGTAATGTTCTGGCCAGCATCATATAGCTGAGCGCCCAAAGCAGAACTGCTTGTGTATGTACCGGCTAAATATGGTATTTAGTAAAGTGCATTACAGCATCGCTTGGTGTGTAGTGCACACAGATGCAGTGCCTGCCTATGACACAGTGACACAGTTTGAGTTTCTGCCTGTGGGAATCGTCTGTCAAACAAATTACCATCAGCATAGATTATAATTTCATTTTGCTCACATTCATTGGGCAATTGCCTATTTTTTTATTAATCTGTCTTGCTTATTAATGTGGATGGCCATGTACTACAGTTCCCATACTAATCAAAAGCTCCTACTATGATCCAATATGCATGAAACAGTCCATTTTTCCTGGCTATTGGTATCACATAAGAGAACATAAAACCTCTACTGCTGGCATTAACTAAACCTGGGAACATGCTCTTTAGCAGTCACAAACATGTATGCGTCAGAGATCCCAAGACAACTGCTTATTAATCCTGAAATTAAAACAGCAAAGCTACTGTACTAAGGCAGGGTTCGACCTACCATAAGGGGATGTAGCTTACAATGGCAACTAGGATTTATGAGTACCAAAGACTAGGGGATAAAAGGTAAGCAGTACTAAACAATAATGGGCACATGTTGGAGTCCAGCATCCACAGTGTTGCCCCTGGCTGTTACCCCTAAAAGAGAACATCCTCAGCTCATGCACAGTTATGTTCCTATCAGAAATTTGGGCAGTCTGCATACTCATTTGTTAACTAGGTAGGCCCACTGGATGTGCAGACTCTTTTTAAGGATGACCTAGAAGTAATTTCTGGTTCAGTGACTTGTTTAAGGTCAAACTGTAGGCAAATGAGGGCTGTGGGAATCAATCTCTGTGCCACAGGAACTACAGCTCATGGCCTCATGAGAGTACTACATGAGTCAGGGCACTATTTGTGAAATTATTGTGCCGATATGTTAACAGAATTTCCATGTTTACAATTCATGAAAATAACTTGTCTGTGTACTAAACATAGGGTGCAGAACTAATTTACATAACTGCATACTATGCTTATGAATACAATGGAGTAACCAAGAAACAAAAGCAGAGATAATACAAAACTGTTCATAAAAGATATAAGAAAAGTATTGCATGAAGTATAAAGTTTGGTCTGTAGACTATGCAACATTTCCAGAAATGTCAAAGATACAAGCAAAGAATTAAAATGTAGTAGAGTAAAAGTAATAGACACAATTACATTTGAAAATCTGCCAAAGATAAAGAAAGTCTGTAAGAAACAAAAAAAATGAAAGGAAATCATAAAATAAACATATAGATAAGTAAGGAAGAATCTTCACATCACAGGTACTTTGAGGATTATATTCACACAAAAGTTAATGCCCTTCGAGAGACAAAACATAAACAAGAAAATTAAATGCTTTGCAAAGATGTACAAAAGCTCAAATGAAACTACTACGAAAACAGAAGATGGAGACAGACATAAAAAAGAAAACTTTAAGGGACAGTGGTAACAGAAGAGAAATGTAGAATGTAACACATATGAGAAAAGCAGAAACAGAAATTTACAATGCATATTACATGGAACAGAAGTGTTTAGACATCAAATGAGGATGAGGTGTCTCAATATACATCAATAACAAACATGCCTAGAGCTTGGTCAAACAGGATGATGTCCTGAAGTTTTTCCACATGCAGATCACTATAGACAAAATCCCAGTACCATATCCCAGCCAGCTATAGGTCACCCTCCATTTCCTAAGAAGCCCACAATTCATACTTAGACCTACTGGAGACACTTACCATCCAACCTAATCCATACTCATGGGAGACTTTAATTACCCCTGTATAGACTGAGATTCCTACCTGGTATGAAATCTACAGACACAGAGATTCCTGGACTTCATAAATACAAACACCCTTAATCAAATAGTGAATATACCCACTACAGGCACCAATATACTGGACCTTGTACTCACAAATATGGGAGAACATTGCAGCACCTCCCTCCCACACAATGTCTTGCCCTCCCTGGTAAGGTCAAATCATAAACCCATTTCTTTTGAAATCAAAATCAATTCCATGACCTCAGTAAAACCAGTAACAGTTAAGAACTATTCCATGGCAAACTAACTTTTATTATATGATGGTTTGTCAAAATTCAATGCCCTTCCAAACCCCGAGAAAACAGCAGCCTAGGCTGAACTGCTCTCAGAAACTCTGTACAACCATGTCATTGGATGCCTAGAGACTGCTACAGCTACCATGCGTAAGCCCAGAAGTACCCCAGAAACAAAATGTCCTGAGGCATCACAAATTAAACAGTGTATACAAGAAAATGAAACAAATTATGGCAAATATCTTGAAGGATAATTCCCATAAATATAAAATCAACCTAAATAAGCAATGAAGGGGACTAATTAGGTCAAACAAAGCCAACTTGGAGGTTAAGATAGCCTCCCAGGTGAAAGTTAACCATAAGTTAACCATGCCGCAGTACAAGGACAAAATGATTGACTTCAACAATTGGCTAAGCTTCTGGTTTCATTCTAAGGGGATCCAATATCTGTCTGCCTGGGACAACATGGTCGACAAACCACAATGCTTTGCCAGAGATGGCCTGCACCTGTCACCCCTGGGATCCCAGATACTGGCTAAGGCTCTTGCTGCCCCTATAGTGCCTTTTTTAGGCAAGGTTCAAATGACAAATTCACCACCATAACAGGAAAAGGCAAGCAAAACCTGAGGGTAATGCTACTCAATGCTAGAAGTCTAAAACTCAAAATGCACTCCCTCGAGGCACTCCTTAAAATGGAGAACATCGATATCTGTGCAGTGACTGAGACCTGATTCAAGGCTCCAGAGAGCACCCCTGCATTACCAGGCTATAACTCACACCACACTTTTTGGCTACCTAACCTGGACTGGAACACCAAAGGTGGAGGTGTATCCATATTCATTAAGGATATCCACACCTTCAGGCTAGTTGCTCACCATAATGCATCCGAGGTTATTCAAGTGCAACTAACTGGGCATAACTGCAATCCAAATTGTAGCTTGTTACAGATCCCCCACCATGCCCCAGGATTCCCACTCCTCTTTTCTTGATATACTGGAAAATATTAGGGTTCAGCCAAACACCCTAATAATGGGCAATTTCAACTACCCCACCATTAACTGGGAAAACTACTCATCTACCAACTCCTTCGCTCAACGCTTTTTGGAATTCATACATTCCAATGCCCTGGATCAACTTATCCACATTCCCACCAGGGGCAACAATATCCTAGACCTAGTCATTACTAACATGAGTGACCAGTGTTCCACACCTGAAGTCAACTCCTCGTTGGTCAGATCTGACCATAAGCTAATCACCCTAGATATCCACATCCCACCCTCACCCCCATTAAGGAAATTGCGGTAAAAAATTTCTCCAAAGCCAACTTCATGCTTCTTAAGACAGAAGTGGCGAACTTCATGACACCCATGCAGATGGACAATACAGTTACGACTGCTGAATCCTACATAGATACACTCTATAAGCACTTATACAAGTGCATGGATCGTGCTATCCCAAACAGAACCAAAATGCTATCCTCCAAAAAAGGAAGCCAATCTGGTGGTCCCCTGCCATAAACAAACTCTACAACAGAAGGAAGAAACTGTTGCAAAAGAGAGTAAAATCCCATGAGTGGAGGAGTTCCCTGGTCAGCCTCAGTAAGATGATGAGATCCTTTATAAGCTCCTCCAAAGCTAACTATGAAAACAAAATTACCACTGATTCTAGGGACAACTACAAAGCATTCTATAGCTATGTCAAGAATCTCAATGGCAACACCCAGATCTGCTCTGAGTTGCAGCACAACGGCATGAAAATTACAGAACCAACTGATATTGCCAATGTCATGGCAGATAGGTTCAGTGCTAACTTTACTCCCCGCCTCACTCCCTAAAGGGCCCATATCTATACAGGAAGAATGCAGAGTCCCATGCAGGTAAAAGCTGCACTCTCTAAGCCAAAACCACAGCATCCATGGGACCAGACAACATTCCAGGCTGTGTTTTACACAAACTTCAGAATGAACTGGCTCCCCACCTAAGCACCATGTTCAGTCATAGTCTCACATCAGGCTTTGTGCCCACTGAATGGCACACAGCAACAATTATCCCACTCCACAAAGGGGGAGCCAACACTGATCCCGGGAACTATCGCCATATTAATCTGAAGAGCCTGGTCTGTAAGGCCATGGAACATATCATCATGGAACTCATAAACAAAGACATTGGTAACCTCCAAACTCTGGACCCCACCCAGTTTGGGTTTGTGAAAGGCAGATCATGCCTCCTGAACCTGATTGACTTCTTTGAGGCAGTCGCCAAAGCTGTAGATGAGGGTAAGGTGGTTCATACAGCCTATCTTGACCTCACCAAGGCTTTCAACACCATCCCCCATTCTGGAATTATAGCTAAACTCACTAAACTAGGTATAAATCCCTATGTCACAAGACGGGTTGCCAATTGGCTCACTGACAGAACCACACTGTAAAAGTTGCAGATTCCAAATCTGACTTCAAATCAGTGACAAGTGGAATACCACAGGGTTCAGTCCTGGGACCTCTCCTGTTTGGTATCTACTTCTCTGAAGTACAGGTTAACACAGAAGGCCTTTGGCTAATGAAGTTCGCAGATGACTGCAAACTAGAAGCCATAATTGAGTCCCCAAATGATTGGGCATCCTACAGAAGGGCCTCACTGAGATAGATGCCTGGTGTCAGAGCCATGGCCTCAAGCTCAATGCCAAAAAGTGCATTGTCATCCCCTTTGGTAAAAAACTCTGTACCCATGAACTACCACATAGGTGGCAGTCTATTTAATGCTGAATGTGTGATAAGAGAACTGCGGACCCAGGTGGACAGTAGTCTCTCCTTTGATAATCACATCACCACAGTAGTCAGGAAATCCTTCTACATGGCACACCTCATCACAAAAGGGTTCTCATCTAGAAAAAAAATAGGTCATTGTTCCCCTCTACTCGACACTCATTAGACCCATTACAGAGTACAATGCCCCTTTTGGAATGTACCTCACAAAACATTTGCAGCAGCTGGAAAGGCCACAGAAGTACCTCACAAAGAGGATTACTGGCCTCAAACAGATGCCCTACACTGACCATCTCAAAAAAACTCCAGCTTTACTCCGTAGCATATCACCTACTCCGAGGTGATCTCTGCCTAACGTATAAAGCTATGTCAAACCCAGAGCTGCTGGACATGCTACACCTAAAGAAATCCCAATCCCTGTGAGCTACATGGTCTAGGGACCTAAACCTTGTCACCACAATAAACAGGACATGCTGGAGGGATAGATTCCTGTCCCAGAGTCTTCTCATACTCTGGAACAAGCTACCCATCTATGTCAAGCAAAGTTCCTCATTAGCACTCTTCGAGAAAAATCTTTATAAGTGTTTGGGAAATAGGAAATACACCTTGGTGGCTCTGCTCAACAGGGGTACAGGAAAATAACATTCTTGGGTGGCGTAAACCAGGGAACCCTGTAGGCTAGGCTTACGTAGGCCCTTGGGCCGATAGCCTAGTACCTACCTATGAACCTATAAGGCCTTTGTCAGCTATGTCAGAAACCTCAAGGGCAGTACACAGCAATGTTCTGAACTTGTGGTTAATGGTGCCACATTCGCCAAGCCTGGCGATATAGTGAACCTGATAGGAGACAAATTCAGTTCCAACTTTACCTCCATCTCACCCCAACCATCCCCCAAGAAATACCTTCAAACATAACACCTCCAACTATCACTAGGGAGCATGTACATGCAGTGCTTGCTAAAGCCAATAATAAAACCTCAAAGGGCCCCAGTAAAATCATGGGATGCATGCTGAACAGTCTAAAATACAACTTATCAGGACCTTTGTAGTCACTATTTAACCATAGTCTTAAAAGAGGATTTGTGCTAAGTGAATGGAGGACTGTGACAGTCATTCCCATTTACCCCCTTCATAAGGGAGGACCATCAACACATCCTGGAAACTAAAGATGCATTAGTCAGACAAATTTGCCATGAAAAGAATTATCAAGGAAATTATCAATAAGGACATAAGGGACCTCCAGACACTGGATCCATCCCAGTTTGGCTTTGTCAAAGGAAGGTCAAGCTTATTGAATGTAGTGGATTTCTTTGAAAAGATCACTAGGGCAATGGATGAGGGGAAAGCAGTGCATGCTGCCGACCTAGATCTGGCTAAAGCATTTGATACAATATCCCACACAGCCATTGTCAACAAACTTATGGAACTAGGCATAAACCCCCTTTATTTCACACATCTGGCTTATGGATTGGACCCTAGAGGTTAGGATCAGTGAAGCCACCTCTACAAAGAGCCCAGTCATCATTGGAGTCGCTCAGGGCTGTGTGCTGGGCCCACTCCTCTTTGGCATCCACATCTCAGAGGTCAAATCCAATGTCAAAAACATCTGGCTGACCAAGTTCACAGATGGGTGCAAACTTGGGGCAGTCACTGAATCCCCCATTACAAGAACCCCTTTCAAGAAGGTCTAACACAAACACTTGCTGACAAAGCCATGGTTTAAAACTCATTACAAGGAAATGAATTATAGTACCTTTAAGGAAGTCGGCCACCCCAGGTAACTAGTTCATTCATAAATCACCCCTAAAAGTTGATTCAGTAGTCAAGGATCTGGGAACTCATGTAGATAGTAACCTAGCTTTCAACCAACATGTGTCCAAGGTAGTAAGAAAATCCTTCTATGCTGCTTAAATTATACGTAGGGCTATGGCATCTTGGTCCAGAACGGTCAGCATACAACTGTACTGTGACATCATCAGAACCATTATAGAGTACAACGTCCCCTTCCGTTTGTACCTGACCAGACACATGCAGCAACTGGAACACCCACAAAGGTTCCTTAAAAAGAAGAATACAGCGCGCAAACACAACGTCCTATGCTGATTGCCTCAAAGCCCTGCCTCTTTACTCAGTATCATACAGGCTTCTGAGAGGAGATCTTTGCCTGGCTTACAAGGCCTCGCTAGACCTTGTTTTGAGTAATATTTTGTACATCTGCAAAACAAACAGCATCAGAACTAATAGATCAAAAGACCTAAATTTTGCTTGCAACATAAACAGAACATGTCGGAGAGACAGATATGATTCTCAGAGAATTCCCATTCTTTGGAACAGGCTCCCCATTCATGTGAAGCAGAGTTCCTCCCTAACCCCATTTCATTCCACCTTGCACAGGTAATTGTAAATTCACCCCTGGTCTGGCACGTATGTCTCTGATGGACATTGTAGTCAGTAAATCACTTCCTATATAAATCAAACTTATGGGTCACATTTGGGTTGTACTGCTAGGCTTATAAGGGCCCTATTAGTCTAGTATATACCTATGAACCCTGCCAGCATGCCAGAAATAAATGTAAGGAACAAAAATGCAGCAGTAAAAATGTTGGCTGATTTGAAACAGTCTGAAAATATGCTGAATGATGAAATAAGATAAAAGCTATAGCTATAGATAAAAAGCCATCAACAAAAATATTTCCATATAATTCACATAAAACATTACCAATGGAGGCAAGCTTCAGCAGTAAAAGGATCTTCACTAACAAACTAAACTAATAACTAAACTAACATTATTACTGAAGACAGTAGTCAAAGTAATGATATATTTCTTAGCCTAATACATGAGAAGAAGCAGCAGTTTAAAAAAAAAACCTGTAAAGTTCAATTATTAGGTAAAGCTACACATAGATCCATAAGTACATCCAAGAAGAACCACATCGAATTGCAATAGAATGATCAGGCTGTGAGCTGCGGACATTATAGAAAAAGTGTTATGCCAAACACTATGGATATCTGTCTTAACTGTAACCCTCACAAAACCAAAACCAAAACAAGATAAATAAACCAGGTCCACTGACATACAGTCAGATAGCCCTGATTAGGATCCAAGTAGACCAAATTTAATTAGTGGCTCAAGTGTTTCATGGCTCTGGCAATTGAGGATTGTTAGCCCACCCTGAGAAGAAAGCAGGATGCAGCAGAACTGCCACAGTTCCTTGGAGGAGGGATGGTGATGCAAATGCCTATCCTGCGTAGGTGGGTTTTTGGGGTCTATATCATATGTTCAAAGTTTTATAACTTTGAATGTTAAAATATCGAATGTAAATGTTTGACGTTATATAACTTCGAACATATGTAAAAAAAAAAAAAAAACTAAAACCCCCTGCATCCCCACACCCCCCGCTCTTTAAATATACCAACTCAGAGACTGCACTACAGTGTAGTAAGGTAAATCTTCCCTTTACTGCACTATAGTATGGTCTCGGAGTTGGTAGATTTAAAGAGCGGGGGGGTGCAGGGGGCTTGCCCCCCAGCCTACACTACTCAGGTAAGTTTTAATTTTTTTTTTTTTTTTTTATATATGTTCGGTTTGAAACTTCAAACATTTAAATTCGATTATTTAACATTCAAAGTTTTCAAACTTTGGACATATAATATAGACCCAGTTTTTGGCTCATCAGGCCAACATTCCAAGACAGCCTTTGTAGCAAGTATATGAGAGCATGCATTTGCAAGAGGAAAAAATGGTGAGCATCCACAGTGATGCAGGTAGTTCATTCCTCTGACCAGGCAGGAGGGTGGGGTTAGGGCCATGTAGAAGTGGTATAACCTCCATGAGGGTTATTTTCATGGAAAACTCTCTAGATGAAATGTGTACCACATGGAATAAAATTTTCTGTATCTGTTTCATTATCATTCAAAGATATATACAACATATTGACTACGTGTATACATATTATTTACTATATATTTTTTTATTTACTATTATTTAATGACATTTGATTACCAAGAAAGTCCAATTGGGTAGGAGCCCATTTTCAGCCGAGGCTGAGGGAGAAACGTTCCAAAATTTTACAAAACATTTTAAGAATAATAATTTTACAGTGTGTAAAGATAATACAAAACATAAGTACAATTAGACATAATGTGAAAGCATTGGTTAGGAATGGATACAAATTATATGACAATGATTTAAAAGTTAGAGAAGTTCTAGTCAGTTTATAGAGAATTTAATGGTAAGTTAGTATAATACAAACATGAATTGTAATGCTAAGTGAGAGAATTATAGACTTATGGCATATTTAGAGAGAATGCCAGGGGAGAGAAATTTATATAAATAAGGAAGTGAGTGAAGAAAGGAGAGTAAGCAGATGTAAGGCACGAATAGGTATTTGTCCACATTTAGGGATATTGTTTATGTTGGTGTTGAGCAAGGACAGAGCCAGTTTTTGTCAAGGAAGTCTTTCAGAAGGGTTTAGAAGGATGGACGGGAGAGTACTGACATGATGGATAGAGAAAAGAACTTCCAGGTCTTAGCAACATGGTATGAGTACAGACAATGCCCAGCAGATTTGATAGGTTTGTGGACAGAAAGGAGATATTGGTCATTAGATGGCAAAGATCGACTAAGAACAGTTGTGTAGTATGTTATTTAGTGATCAACAAGCAGATGGATTCTGTATAAATTTATAGGTGGTAAGAAGCTGTGTATATGTTAGTTGATGGGGTAGTTCTAACCAATTTAGGCTTTTTAGTGCTATACAGTGGTGGGTTCTGAAAGGGGAATTTGCTGCAAATTTATATATATATATATATATATATATATATATATATATATATGTGTGTGTGTGTGTGTGTGTGTGTGTACACACACACATACACACACAAATATGTATAATTAATGATTGAACAATCACTATGCCAACATCTGCTTGACAGACACAAAATGGCAGTCCATATGTGCAGGAGTTCGACAACCCCCAGGTAGTTGAATATTCCCTTTCCCAGAGGATTGTGCATCTAGCTACTTAACTGAATAAACTAAGTAAAATGTCTCGTAATTACTAAAGGAGAGACGGATGAGTACCACAACAAAATAACCAATAAGCCAAACTTCTCCACCACGAATGTTTAAAATGTTGGTTTAATAAAACAAAGTTAAGAACTGGATAAGAAGCACAGTAATCCCATTACAAATGATAAGCACTTTCAGTTATACCTTCATCAGCTCATAAAGGTCTTGGGATTCCTTTTCATTAATAAATTATTGTTTACCAATCAGATCATGCCTTTTGCACCAGTGCCCTCCTTTTCCTTGCTGCAAGCCTAAGTCCTATCAGGGATCAAGATCGGGTACATACCTCTGGCTTACCCAATCATAGTTCATCTTCCCTTCAAAATAGGTCTCAGCGGAACAACTGTGTTTAGACCTGGTGGGTGGTCGGCTCGCAGATTTATTATCCATTTTACTTAATTTCGTTCAGTAAGATTCATAATGTCAGCTCTTTTCACCCCTATAGGCATACATTCTAAAACCTTGAAGTTAAATCCATGGGTTGGAAACATTAAAATGTGATTTGCTAAAGCGTTCCATGTCCTTGTTACATATAATTCTTAGGTGTCTTAAAATCCTGTTTTTGAACAACTGGTCGGTTTTTCCCAAGTAGCATGCAGAGCAAATGTTGCATGTAGCCAAATACACAACGTGTTGATTATTACAATTTGCATTGCATGAGAGTTGATATTCTAGCCCTGAATTTGGATGGTGAAAGAAATTACTAGTATCTGTATTACTACAGGCAGTGCATCTTCCGCACATAAAAGTTCCTTTCTTAAATAGTCTTCTTGCCCTTGGAAATCCATCCTTAAGGCACAATAATCTTTTCAGATTCTGCTTGTTTTTAAATGTGAATCTGGGCTCTTCCCCTACTATCTGACATATCTTCTCATCCTGAGTTAAAATGAGCCAGAACTTTTTAACAATATTACAGATATCTGTGTTGTGAACTGCTGTGGTGGTGCTGCGGTAACATTGTCTCCTCACAGTAAGATGTTGTCCTGTTCAATTCACAGCTAAAGCGTCTTCTGTGTGGAGACATGCATGAATAGGCGTACCTTCTTTGAAGGTTGTGCATCAGGGCTGGCAACTTGGCACATATAAATCTACTGCCAATCATTAGCGGACTGAAGTTCTGCTGTGGCGACCCCTAACCGGGAAAAGCCGAAAGACACAACAACAGATATCTTTGTTGTCATTGGTGTATGTCATTGTTTTTAACTTTGTTTTATTAAAGCAACATTTTAAACTGTCATGGTGGAGAAGTTCGGCTTATTGGTTATTTAACTGAATAAACTAGATGAAACTTCAACAAGGTAACTTACTCCTCCCACATGGCTGGTATCAGAGACAGAGTCTGCTACACCTGCTAGCTAAAGTGATTTTATCTGGACAAATCCTTTGTACTCTGTTACAGTTAAGAGATCTGGTACAGACTTGTCCAAGAAGTGAATCATGCCTAAAACTTTTCTTAACTCAATCACACAAAATGGACTCTTTAATCTGGTTATTGCCCTGATCTTGCTTTCATCTGATTTGTTTCTACTAGCACCTATGCTGTGACTGAAGTACTGGAGCGCAGCCTTTGTAAGACAGCATTTGTCTTGGTTTAACTTTAGCCCTGAACTTTGGATAATTTGGTGCACCGCCCCTAACATCAGCTCATGCTTTTCTTTATTTGACCTAAATACCAAGATAGCATCCATAACAGTAGCAACATCTTCATGCCTGTTTATCAAATCAGTCATTTTACACCGAAGGATTCCAGGTGCTGAACGTATACCAAAAAGTACCTTCTTGAAACAGAACCTTCCAATGGAGTAATGAAGGTTGTCATCTTTTGGCGTTCTTCCTGTAGGGGTATTTACCAGAAACCACCTGAAGTATTTACCATGGAAAGCATCTTAGCATCAGTTAGATTAGGTGCTATGTCTTATAATGTTAATAGAATGAGCCTTTCCTTGGGCAACCGTATCATTAGGCCATTTTAAATCAACACATATTCAGGCATTGCCGTTTTCCTTATTGCTGGCACTACTGTACACACACTCAGTTGGTTCAATTACTCTTTCTGTTATGGCAAAGGCTTTGCATTCTTTTAAGTTCTACCCCTACTTAGGCAGCATAGGAAGTGTCTCTCTCCTGGATGTGGTAAAGCCATATGGAACAGCATTTTAATATAATCTTCACTGGTTATCAATTAAGAACATCAGCTTCACCAAGGATATCCACACTGACTTAATTTAGTCTAACAAGCCCATTTCCCATGCCACAGCTCTACTGAACAGATTATGTATGCATGGACCATCCAGCACATAAAACCAAAAGCCAAATCTGAGATGCTTTCACTTAGAAATAGCCAGAAGTCTACCAAAACAATAGAGTCCACCTGCAAGGCTGCAAATTTCAGTCTGTACTTAATGCACCTGTGGGTACTTTGAGAAATGTCTGTAGGTAGCACATGATATCATAGCAGCATCGGCCCCTCTATCCATCTTGATAATGACTTGACTTCTGTGTATAGGAAGATTCACTTGCCAGCTTGCTTCAGTGTTAAATACAGTACTGACTGAAATCAGAAAAAAAGTGCTTTCCGGACATTGTTTTCAGTCTTATTTCCAGCAGCAACTGCTTTAATTAACTTTGGCTTACAGAAGACGATAAAAAGGCCCAGTCTTGTACATCTCTCACACTTTGAGTCTCCTGCTGTACAATGTTCTGGCCAAACATGACAGCAGTTACATGTATTTTCCAGCCTTACACTTAACCAATCATACATTAACGTATTTTTACCAAAATGAAGTTTCGTTTTAAGCTTGCCATTCTCTGTGTGATTTATCTCACCCCGTATCATATGCCAGATTTAAGTTAGCATTTTACTTCTTTACTAATTCACCCACTCTAGCAATTTCTATGGCATTTTCTAAAGTTACGTCCATTTCAAGTTAACTTTTGAGATACTTCAACATCAGCCAGCCCAATAACAATTCTTTCTCTGAAATGCTCATCTTTCATGCCATTAAACCCACAGATTTCTGCCATTTCAAACCCTTTGCAAACGCTTCAACACTTCTACTTCTTGACTTCAACACATCTGAAGAGGTATGCCTTTTCATGTACAACATTTCTTTATGTAGAAAATGTACATTTAGCTTATTAGTTAATAACTCATTTGTAACCCTCTGGCAGTCTGAGGCTGAACATGAACTGTATGTTGTGGATGAACTGTATGTTGCCTTTACTTCTTTTCCTATTTAATATAACAAAGTGTTTACCTGGATTTTTTTCAGATTCTTTATCTAACTTGTTCACTGCTCTAAAACATGTGAACCTTTGACTACAGGCAGGCTATCTTGTTGTATCTTTCGGCTTTTCCCTATTAGGGGCCGCCACAGTGGAACCGGTCCGCTAATGATTGGCAGTAGATTTTTACGTACTGAATTGCTAGCCCTGACGCACAACCTTCAATGAAGGTACGCCCATTCATGCATGTCTCCATACAGAAGATGCTTTAGCTGAGAATCGAACAGAACAACGTCTTACTGTGAGGCGACAACGCTACCGCAGCACCACCACCGCAGCATCTAAATGGTTTAAAGTATTCAAACAGCTCAGGTAGGTCAAACATTGTCATTATAGGAACAGATTTCTACAACTAGTTTGTAGTTTTCTATGACTGAATAGCTTACAATCTGCAAAATAACCACTTTGTGAGGAAAAATAACTTGTTTGCAGTAAAAAAAAAGCTTATATTTTTCAGAGCATGATGGATACTACCTGACATGTTATTATGGTATTATGATACTAATGGTGTTTCCATTTTCAATTTGTGAAGCTGAACCTGGTTATAACACCATAGCACGATGCTTGATCTCTTTGCACAATTCTACTCTCTAAATTCACCCACAATCTTGTCATAGCGTAAAATTTTCTAACTTTAGATACTTTTCTAGAGCTGTTCCTTGCATTAATTCCTAATAAATTCCAAATAACATTAACATGAGTACTTAATGCCAGCAAAGACTTAACATCTCTAATCAAAATGTCTGGATGAGGCAATACAACGTCTGATACTTTTTAATTCGCTATACGAAGATTTTACCTGAAATTTGATTATTCCATATCTTTAACTAAGGTAAAGTGCAAAATTCACAGTTGATATGGTGGAGGCTATTATTAATACAAATTTTTCATGCATCAGAAAAATTCACAAGTATCTCAAGATCTGGACTTTTATAGAAACCTATAATAGACAAATTGGTATTGCTATGACTCTTGCAATGCTAATTTAATAGCTGATAATGAGACTGTGAAAAGCGACAATGTAGTCGGTGAGCAGGCTGTACCTAGTTCTTCTGAAAATGGCTAAAAGAATGTTAACTATTTAAAAGTTTTGAACCAGAATTCTTCTTTACAGGATTCTAAGTATAAGTGAAAAATGGCAAATGCACATTACGTAATTTTCTTGTTTGTTTTAGCAAAACATACATCTCTAGAAAAAAAAAAGAACATTGTCTCATAGTGTCTTCCAAGTATCTTGTAAAAATGTAAATTAGTACTTATTTTATTTATTTATTTACATTTGTTCACTGGAATGGTCCGACTGGGACAGAGCCTATTTTCAGCAGAGGCCCTGGGAGAAAAGCTCCAGCTTAAACTTACATACAAAGTCTTCACATCAAGTAATATAAATTATAGACAAAAAATGAGTATTAACACATTTACAGGATACAAATTTGAAAACAAAAATATACACATAGTATCAAATAGAACAAGACTTTAAACACTTGAATATAGACAAATATGTGGTTGAACTTATATATATGGAGGAACATAACATTAGTTAGGAAATTAAGTAAAAACAAGAGAATCTGTTTCTAAATAACTAAAAGAAAAGACAGTGTAATGTCTTGTAATGACTGAAGTCCCACAAACTACAAAAAGGTCTGGTCATAATTGTCCATTAAGCTATAATGAAAATGTGCAGTTCAGTAGTGCAGAGGTATGACCAATGCCAGATTAACAGGCTTAACTCTAAGCCAAGTTCTATATCTGATGCTTAGACAAGGGTCCTTCACTATAGTCTGGTCAGTAGTGACAGATGACTGCTTAGCAAACAGCTATTACAATTTAATAATTACTGAACACTCTTCCCATGAGCCATCATTAAATTGCAGCAGCTGTTAGCCATATAGTTAAAGGTAGGTGGTCAGGAAACACTAAGAAAGCATGAGTCATAAATAATTTGTATATTGTATTTAAGTGCAAAACAAGATTTGCTGCTTAGCTAAATGTACTGTTCTGGACTGACCTACATCTTATAAAATAGAATATTTGCTGCAAAATGAGACCGGAGTTCATCTTTATTCTGAACAGTATCATTAAAATTCGATTCTCGGCTGGAGCGCCTTCTGTGTGGAGTCTGCATGTCCTCCCCGCGGTTGAGTGGCGTTCGAAAGACATTCATGAATGGGCGTGCCTTCATTGAAGTTTGGGAGTCGGGCTGGCACCTCGGCACCGTAAACAAAAAATCTACTGCCAATTAGTAGAGGGCCGGAGTTCCGCTGTGGTGACCCCTAACCGTGAAAAGCCAAAAGAAGAACAGTTGATGCTCACTGCAGCAGCACAATGGTTCTTAAAAATACCTGCAAAACTAATCATTCCTCTTTTGATTTAAGTATGACTAGCATGTGTTAGTCACCTCACAGAGATTCACTCATTTAAAGTTACGCCCCTAATGAGTTCCTACTTTCCTTCTGTTTGCCTGTGGTATAAACAACTGCCAGTTTTTCAGTGCGATAGAGACACAAGACATGCACATGACAAGTTGATCTCAATTCGAAAGCAAACTGCAAAATATGGACAGACTGAAATGAATTGTTCTTTCATGTCCAATTTCACTATAGGTTCACAGGACTATAGTTTCTTGCAGGCAGCCTGGGCAATCATATACATCCTTTACTATAAAACCCAATGTTTAGTGAGTGAATTTGTCACCCAACTCTGTGAGGTCCACATAACTTAGCCTAGGAGCAATGTATGGCAATACATCCAAACAATAAGCTAAAATTTGAGAGGCCAATGTGTTACATTGTTTGACATACTCATTGCATAGGTCGAGGAATCACTGGGAGAGGAACCTATCTGTCCAAGAGGCCTTGTTTATGTTGCAGTGAAGGCCGAGGACTTTGGAGGGAGTGTTTTAGTACTGTCTAAGGTGGAGGTGGTCTAATAGGACAGGATCTTTCACAGCTTTGAAGGGAAAGCAGAGGTCATTAGCCTATTATTATTATTATTATTAATAGGAGCAGGTGTAAGACAGAAAAGTGAGACAGATTTTAGTCTCTCTCCATGTAGCTAAAGAAATTTAAGCCCTTCTTTATTTAGTTAGAAAATAATGTGATGTTCTAGTTGGTCAGTATGTTTGGGACAGTATATTCTAAAATTAAACTTTATTCTACAATTAGCCTGATAGAAGAAGACTACAGGGGGATTATGACATTCTTAGAAATCATGGATATAATTTGGCAAGGTAGAAGAATTTTCTGACTAGAGCTGATACTTGATGACTGAAAGTTCAGTATAGTTGAAGGTACTTTGATGACTAATGACAGGGTCACATTTATCTGGTTATCAGCAAGATAGATTTATTTTCCTCCAAAGGTAACTACATTACCTTTTTTGGCATTATGCTTACGATCATGCTCAGTATAACAAGTACTGGTTTTGGCAAACTCCTCTTGATGGATATTAGTATCTATGGGAGTCAATAACAGCATCCAGGTCACAGTCATCATCAGACTTGGCTAGCCATATACCTTTGATATCTGCTTTCGCATCAGAGAAGTAGATGCTGAAGAGGAGAGACCAAGACCTGAGCCCTGAGGGACATCCTTAGTAACTTGTCTTTTAGATGAAAAGTTTAAAAAATTGTTTAGAAAACACAGTGGCATCTTGGCTATGTTAAATTAAATATATAGACAGATGTTATTTCTTCAGGTTGTTGAAATTAATTTCAACAATCGCCAAATGCTAAATGACAAGACGCTAAGGAACACAACCCTAATTACTGTTTTGTATAGGAAATCACTGCCAGGGCAGTTCTAAGTGTGCAGTAGTAGTGATTTGTTTGTCTTGGGAGATTTTTCCTTTCTCTGTGTTTGTGTGAGTATGTAACTGATATGTTCAGGGCTATGGGGGGGGGGCTTGTCCTCCACATGGGGGGTGCAAAATGGCATACTCCTACAAAAAAATGATCACAGTTTTGGTTTTCATCCTTTTGGTATTTCAGGCATTTGTGTTCAGGGATATGGTTCCTTGGCATCTTGATAGTCATGGTTTCATACCAGAACCTAAATAAAGATACACACACAAATGGTTTACTATAAAAATGTCGAATGGAGGTGCTCCTCAGATGGAAAATCGAAAGATGAATGTTCGATGTTCCATGTTGTTGAACATCTCCATGTTTGAAAGTTCATATCAGCGAATGCACAGTGCATTTGCTGATATGAACTTGAAGTACTATACAGAGACTGCAGTACAGTGCGGTTTGGGAAATTCATCCCTTTCTTCACTGTAGTGCAATTTCGGAGTTGGAATATATAATTAGCAGGGGGTGTGTTGGGGGGGCAAGGGGGCTTGCCCCCCTACAAAAATGTGATGTGAGGTATAGGAGTTTCATTTACCTAAGCTCCTATATGAACATAACATGATCTATTCGGCAAGAATGTTGAATCTGCTGAATTCATTTAGCAGATTTGACATTGTGCCGTGTTATATTTTTTACTTTTGTTTTTTTTTGTTTTTTTTTCTGGTGTTCCGAACGGAATTTATTTTTCCATTTGACATTTTGATAGCAAACCCACACAAACACATACACACACACACACACACACACACACACACACACACACACACACACACACACACACACACACACACACACACACAAGACAATTAAGTCAAAAAGGTCTTGAACTATAACAAAGTGGATTTCCTTTCAGCTAAGGATCACACACACTTCTTCCTGTCATAAACACAGAATGATAAAGGTTATGGTGTCAGTAACATCTTGCCTCCATGTTACCAAATAATGTGAAGGATGGATGGAGTTTGAATCGCACCACTTCTACAAAATAATGTGAGGTGTAGGAGTCATGGAGTCTAAATCAGCCCAAGTTCCATCAGTTATGCATGCACAGAATGCCTGTCTATAAGAGCTTACAGGAACTGCTCACTACTGCTGTAGGTTATGACTAACACCTGTCACATCTAGATAATCTTTACTGTCAGCTATAGAACATAGTAATAATAACCGATTACCCAGGATTTCACTCACCCCGGTCTGAGCTCATGACCTTCTAGTTTAAACTTTCTTTGAGTAAATGAGACTTAAATCACCTATTTACACACAGTCATATACACATACAATGTTTCCCAAAAGGGGATACTGATACCTCTCTAGTGACAGTGCCAATTTCCTGTATTCATGCTACATGCCACCAATCAGATTATCAATATGATACCAGGATCTCAATTACTGAACATTCTTCCAATAATCTGACGAACATAAAATTATAACAACATCCAGACAAGTGATATTCCAACTGAAAGAGTGGATACCAGCAATCACACTAATGGAAGGAGTATATCATTCATGACTAAAGTAAGATATTGGCTACAATATTTTACAAATTAAAACTCTTCACTTTTAAAACAATATAAGATCTGTGAATACACAGAAAGCAGCACTGCAAATGTACAGGGAAAATAAAATAAAATGTTTTAGACAGGTAAACTGGTGACAATAAAAAACTAACTGCATCCGCTGTTATTTCCAGTTACTTCTTGTAATTTAATTGATGCCACAGGATGAAAAAGTCTAATAAACTGTGATATAAAAATCCTTGGAATAACTCTGTCCATGAGTTACAATTTCCCAAATTCAAATGGCAGTCTCAGGCAAAAAGAAAGCAGCAGCTCTAATTCAATATACTCCACTGAAGTTTTGGAGATTTTCAAACACATACTAAATCTATCCTTTCTTTTAACAAAAGCTGATAGAATGCCCAGACAATTCCATTTACTGTTGAGGTAATTTAGCTTGTAAAGAAATGGTGAACATGTAACTGTAAATATCATTAAAATAAAATAGCTATAAATTATACTATTTGAATAAAATAACTATTAACATTTGTAAATCCAAGAAAACACAACATCTGATATTTTCCCCTTCCAGCTCACAAGCAAGAGTTCTTGAGAGATACCTAACAAAATTATTTTGGGGAGAAAGTGAATTTTTGCACTTAAACTGCCCAGTTCTCTATCTTGGAAGACTGTATACATTTTTTGATATCAGAGTAAAACCCCATTGCTATCAACACCTGTTCCATTTTCCCTTAGCAGTTAACTCTGTCTTTTTAATTGGCCATTGGGTCCTAGATGATGTTCTACCAATTGGCTACATCCATAGTTTAGTCATAGGCATGTCTCCAAATTCTTGTGGTAATGCTCAGACTTTCTGAATAGGAGACAGGTGCTGCCAGAGCCCTACCTCATTCACTGGAGTGCTAAACTGAACTTCATTGAGAAGTCTACTAGAAGATTCCCACTAATTCCTCCTGTAACCCACTGCAAAAACTGAGCATCAGCAAAACTCTTTCAGGCTCTTTCATGTTGAAGTTTTACTATAGTAACAAGGAAAAGATTTTGTTTCTGCCTCCTGTCTGGCAACTCCACCACATAATTAACATTGCTTACATTTCTTACAACTCTGAAAGGTCCCATCCATGCTGCTTAAAGCTTACTTAGTCATAGGTTCATAGGTTGGTACTAGGCTATCAGCCCTAGGGCCTATACAAGCCTAGCCATAACAATTCCCTGGCTAGTTCTTCCCACACTATTTACTTCCTTGGACCCCTGTCTAGCAGGGAGACTGACGTGATCCCCAGGGTGAATTTCCTTTCTCCCATCCAATCATCAAGGTTCCTTTTGAAGAGGGCCAAAGAGGTGTTCTGCTTGACATGTATGGGCAGTCTATTCCAGATCTGGGGAGTCTCTGGGTCAGGAACCTATCCCTCCAGCAGGTTTTGTTTATTGTGATGACAAGGTTTAGATCCCTGCAGCGTGTGGCTCTGAGGGATTGGTATTTCTTTAAGTATAGCATGTCCAGCAGCTCTGGGTTTGACATGGCCTTGAATGTTAAGCAGAGATCACCTCTGATTAGACAATATGTGACAGAGTATAGCTGGAGATTTTTAAGGTGGTCAGCATAGGGCATCTGCATTAGGCCTGTGATTCTTTTAGTGAGGTATTTCTGTGGTCTTTCCAGTTATTGCAGATGTCTTGAGAGGTACATACCAAATGGGGCATTGTATTCTATAATGGGCCTAATGAGGGATGAGTACAGTGGGACAATGACCTCCTTTTTTCTGGATGAAAAGCCCTTAGTGATGAGGTGTGCTACATAGAAGGATTTTCTGACTGTTTTGGCGATGTGGTTATTGAAGGTGAGACCACTGTCCACCTGGTCCCTAAGTCTCTTATCACACTTTCGGTGTTTAGTGTACTGCCACCTATGTGGTAATTCACAGGTACATGTTTTTTCCCAAAGGGGATAACTATACATTTCTTGGCATTGAGCTTGAGCCCATGGCTCTGGCACCAAGGATCTGTTTCTGTAAAGCCCTTTTGTAGAGTATCCACATCACTTGGGGATTCAATAATGGCTCCCAGTTTGCAGTCATCTGTGAACTTTGTTAACCAGAGACCCTTAGTGTTGGCCTGCACTTAAAAGAAGTAGATGCCAAACAAGAGCGGACCCAGGACTGAACCCTGAGGTACTCCACTTGTCACTTGTCTGGAGCTGGATTTGGAGTCAGCTACTTTTACAGTGTGGGTTCTGTCAGTAAGACAGTTGGCAACCCATCGAGTGACATAGGGATTAATGTCCAGCTTAGTAAGTTTATCTATGATTCCAGAGTGGGGGATGGTGTCAAAGGCCTTGGCAAGGTCCAGATAGGCTGTGTGGACTGCCTCACCCTCATCCACGGCTCTGGAGACTGATTCAAAGAAGTCAATCAGGTTCAGGAGACAAGATCGGCCCTTCACAAACCCAAACTGGGTGGGGTCCAGTGTTTGAAGGTTGCCAATATCTTTGTTTATAAGTTTAATGATAATACGTTCCATGGCCTTGCAGATTAGGCTCGGCAGACTGATGGGGCATTAGATCCCGGGATCCAAGGTGGATCTGCCCTTGTGGAGTGGGATAACTGTAGCTGTGCATCACTCAGTGGGAACAAAGTCTGAAGTGAGGGTATGAGTAAACATGACACTTAGGTGAGGTGCCAGTTCATTTTGTAGTTCATGTAGTACACAGCCCGGGATGTCATCTGGTCCCATGGATGTTGTATTCTTAGCTTTAGAGAGTGCGTTTCTTACCTGTGTGGCCGTTATTACCGGAATTTGGCAATCTTCTGGTATTGAGATGGGCCGTTTAGGGGGTGAGAGGGGAGTGAAGTTGGCACTGAATCGATCTGCCAGGATATTGGCAATATCCTTGGGATCAGTATATTTAATGCCATTCTGTTGTAGCTCAGAGCAGATCTGAACATTGCCATTTAAATTACTGACATAGTTATAGAATGCCTTGTGGTTGTCTTTGAAATCTTTGGCAATTTTATTTTCATAACTAGCTTTGGAGGATTTTATGAGGGATCTCAGCTTCTTACTGAGGCTGGTAAGGGAATTTTTTGCATCGTGGGATTTTCCTCTTTTCTGCTACAGTTTCTTCCTTTTGTTGTAAAGTTTGTTTATGGCAGGGGACCACCAGATTGGCTTCCTATTTTTGGAAGAGAGTATCTTGGTTCTATTTGGGATGGTACAATTCATGCATGAGTGAATGTGCTCGTACAGTGCCTTAGTGTAGGACTCAGCAGTCAAACTTTCAGTTCCCGTCTGTATGGGTGTCATGAAGTTTGTCTCTTCTGACTTGAGTAGCATGAAGTTGGCTTTGGAGAAGTTTTTTTACAGAGGTTTTCTTACTGCGGGGTGGGGGTGGGATGTGGATGTTAAGGGTGATTAGCTTATGGTCTGACCTGACCAACGAGGGGATGACCATAGGTGTGGAACATCAATTTCCCATGTTGGTAATTACCAGGTCTAGGATATTGGAGCCTCTGGTGAGACTATGAATTAGTTGATCCAGGGTGTTGGACTTTATGAATTCCAAGAACCGCTGGGCAAAGGTGTTGTTACACGAGTAGTTTTCCCAGTTAATGGCAGGGTAGTTGAAATCACCCAGTATTAGGGTGTTTGATTGTATCTTAATATTTTCCAGTATGTTTAGAAAGGTGTAGTGAGAATCTTGGGGCATGGTGTGGGATCTGTAGCAAGCTACAATTTGCATTGCAGTCTTACTCGTGTTAGTTGCACCCGGAGAATTTCAGATGCATTGTGTTGGGCAACTAGCCTGGTGGTGTGATTATCCTTGGTGAATATGGACACTCCTTGATCCTGGTTTGGTGGCCGAAAAGTGTGGTAAGAATTGTAGCCCAGTATTGCAGGGGTGCTCTCTGGAGCCTTGAACCAGGTCTCAGTTACTGCACAGATATCGATGGTCTCCATTTTTAGGAGTGCCTCGAGAGTGTGCATTTTGAGGTTTAGACTTCTAGCACTGAGTAGCATTACCTTCAGATTCAAACAGAAATAAGCAAAATTACCTTTCATCCAACAGTATGTTCTCATGCTCTCACTGTCCAGTAATTGTAAACATTGTGCTGCTGTTATACTTAAGAAAGGTGCTCTTTAGCTAATTCCATGACCTTCAAAAGTTTATTCCTGAAATGAGAGGCCCTTTATGAAAATCACCTTCACATCCCACTCATCACATATTAAGTTTAGTGGTCTCCTTATTCTATGACCATAAAATAACTCTAATGGAGAAAAAAATGTGGATCATTGGGGCAACTTCCTATATGAAAAGAGGAGATCAGGCAAATTATTTCTCAATCCTGCTTAAACTAGTCTGCAAATGTTCTAAGCATGGTGTTAACTATTGAGTTAAACCTCATCACCAAACAATTTGTGAATGACAGGGGTTGATTTTAGCTGTTTTACCAGTATTTCCTCAAATGGGTCAGCAGATATGGCATACAGTTAGCCCCTATTGTCTGTCAGCATTTTGCGATGAAATCTAAACTGACTGAAAATTCTAACAGAGCATTAGCCACTTTTTCCTGCTTCAGCAGAGGACAAAGCCACTGCCTCGTGGTACCTAGTAGCATAATCCACCACCACCAAGATATGCCTTCTATCTTCAGTGATTGTGGTACAAGAGACCTCATTGTATCCATGCTTTCCCTGTGAAATGGTTCTTCAGTAGCAGACAGAGGCACTAACCCTTTTTTTATTGCTCTTAAGACTTATAATACTTTGTCACATCTTGGCAAAATTTGGTTGATAAAAATTTTACATAAGCTCCTTCTGTGTATATTTTGTGTGAAGATGATCTACAAAAGGAATGTCTTCCTTAAAATATTGTGGGCCACAAGTTCCCAAACATAGGCCCTTTGGACTACCAACTGGTGTATCATGTCTCCTTCTAGTCAGTATCTAGGAGTCCATTAAGTTTACAATAACCCTTTGTCCCAGAATACAGTCCCCCTCCAATGTCCTTGAAAGTCAGAAGACTCCTTGTCTACCTCCTCAAGTTTTTTTACGGTGGAATCTAAAAGCTGTAGCTATTGTAGCTCTCCTTTAATGATTCCTTCTATAGCAAGTCTACTATCTTTGTTAGCTGTGACTCAGAATTATGTTCACTGCTACCAATTATCTCCTGCCTTGAAGCAGCCCCTTTTCAAACACATACAGAATCTGTCTCTCCTTTTAACAAATGATGCTTGGATGGTCAGAGAGTCCTATTCCATGGTAAGGCAATGCAGCTTGTGAAGGAAGCAATGAGCATGGAAACAGTAAACAATTCCATACTATTAAAAGAAAACAATCACGAGTTCTACAATTCAAATAAAATACACAACTATTTACAATTTTTAAATCCAAGAAAACATACATCATCTTAGTCATAGTAGAAGCACTTTTTTTTATATTCCATCATGATTTAAATTCTGCTGTTTAGATGCAGTAGTGTGTGTGTGTGTGTGTGTGTGTGTGTGTGTGTGTGTGTGTGTGTGTGTGTGTGTGTGTGTGTGTGTGTGCATGTTAGTGCGTTTGTTTGTAATTTAACCTGTCTTATAGGTAGAACACAGAATCACATCTAATCTTTCTATACAAAGTTAACATATTCTGGAGTGTCAGCCTCTTTACAAATGTCAAGTGACTCCAACACATAAACAGCCCTTAAAATGTTCATTCATTTTGTTTCTATAACATTAACGCATTATATCCGATACACCATATCTGAGGTTTCAAGATTTCAAACACGACACTTATCCAGAAGCACCTAGGCAGCCACCACCCAGCGTCATTTGATGTTTTTTTTTTTTGTGCTCTGCAAGGATCCTAAGGTCATCCTGAGGGGAGAGGGGTCATGCTGCTGATCCTTCAGGGCAGTTTCTTTCTTACTTTAGGCCTACGTCTGGTTCCCTGTGATGTGTGCCCTGAATACTCCCCTTCAGGGCCATGCAATAGGCAGACTTTGTCGGATCTTTTCTAGACTCCTGCAAATAGCTGGTGTCAACATGTTTCTTCATCCCTCAGCTGTAGCACATCATGACTAGCTTCTGGGCCTCCACCAAGAAGCTCCAATTACTTTGTGAGCTTGTGCACACATCTCCCTCTCTTCTAGGATAAGGGTGTCTATCTTTCCTATCATTACTTTAGTCGCCCGAGATGCTAATTAAACTCAAACCCAAACTGGTTGTGTTGTACTCAGGGTTTTATCCTTCTATGCCATCAGATCAGTGCATGTTCATCACATTTATAGATGCTCCTGCATAGATGCCCTATCTCCAAAACTACAAAGATAATCATTCTCTTTATTTTTTATTAACTGTTTTTCATTACCTTTTTCCGTGAATACACAGACCTAACACTAAGCTTTTTTTGCCTTCTTACCCAATCTCACCATCTGCCCTACCCACAAGTTCCCTACCATCCCTTAAAAAAGATGCCAGTCAGGAGAGGGTGCTTGTCTTCCAGAGAGTGAATCAGGTAACTGAGAAAATTGCTATGACATGCAGTATATGTTATGCAGACAGAGAAATGGAGAGTCGTTTGCTTCCATCTTGACCAGGAATAAACCAAAGATGTTTAGAGGCCACTTGAGACTGGAAACATTCACCATAAAGACCGCTTGCTCCACCAGTGACTACCATGGAGTTGAGACAGCATTGCAGCAATGGTGAGAACAGTAATGTGAATGACATGCACTAATGCATGCATATAGAGATGCAAGCATGCAATGGCGAGAACAGTAATGTGAATGACATGCACTAATGCATGCGTATAGAGATGCAAGCATGCAATGGCGAGAACAGTAATGTGAATGACATGCACTAATGCATGCATATAGAGATACAAGCATGCAATGGCGAGAACAGTAATGTGAATGACATGCACTAATGCATGCATATAGAGATGCAAGCATGCAATGGCGAGAACAGTAATGTGAATGACATGCACTAATGCATGCATGCATGCAAATATAATCAAATGAATGTCTGCACAGTGGTCCACGTACAGCACAAGAGTAAACAGTAAGGCGAACAACCCTGGCTCATCTCAGTTCCCTAAAGGCACTGCACATCCATACATAACAGACCACATTATGTTTCTCCTTATGACCCTGAGATGCAGCCTAGGAAACCTGAATCAGATGTGGGCATAGAGACAGAACTAAATGAGGAAATACAAGTCAACCATTCTTTTGAAAAATAGTGTATTCTTTAATCTACAAGAGTGACCACAGCAGACTTGCAAGTGTTAAGAATGCATCACTAGAATCAAGCTGCTAAGGTTTAATGAACTAAAAATAAATTTAAAATTCAGAAAAAGGCACTTGTTGGGTGACAGAAAAAATAAAGCATTCAGTAGCACGGCAGTCCCTCACAAAGCAAAGGAGGTGAGGTTTTTACTAGCTACAGGTGAGTGACATACCATCTCCTTGCAGAGGAGTATATGCATTCATATGTCAACATTCAGAATCCTTTATGTAAACTGCAAAACACTCCAGCTAAAGGAAAGAGTTGCTGTTGTCTTAACTGCTCTGTCATCTTAGCCTCTAACAGTGCAAAATAAATGAAATTACTGCAGTGGTGCAGCTGTAGCGTTGTTGCCTCACAGCAAGAGGTTGTCCCATTCGATTCTCGGCTGAAGTGCGGGGAGTGCCTTCTGTGTGGAGTCTGCATGTCCTCCCTGTGGTCGAGTGGTGTTCCAAAAGACATGCATGAAAGGGCGTGCCTTCATTGAAGGTTGGGCGTCGAGCTGGCAACTCAGCACCGTAAAAACCTACTGCCAATCATTAGCGGACCGGAGTTCCACTGTGGCGACCCCTAGCCGGGAAAAGCCGAAAGACAAACAAACAAACTAAATCATCCTCCACTATTTCAGAAGTTTCTGATTGAGATCAAGTGCATTTATAAGTGTCAAGCACCCAGTTTTCTGTAGAGATATAGAAAGAGCACTGAACCCTCATAGCAGCATTGGCAATGAATGAAGTTAATGAACACCACTTATCACATTTGTGATGGACTATCTGTAGACGACATACACTGTGCAAAACAGAGCACTCAATATTTTTTAATCTGACTATCTCTGCAAGGAGTGATATGAGGAAAGGTGCACTATGTGTTAAGCTGGTGGTTGCAGTCAAGAAGAAAATGTTAACATTACAATAAGCTCATGAATTTGGGAGGAGACAGTATGGTAAAGACAAATAGCTTTTAGTAAGAAGCTATATCATGCAAAGATTTTTTTTGTGACAACACACCAGAATATGCTTCCCACTTCTCCTGCTGAGGTTTATATTTGCTACTCCTTTCCCTTCACACATACCATAGCCTGATTTGAACGAAGGTGGG